>NC_081414.1:411824483-411876983 GCF_030272615.1 Cryptomeria japonica | reverse complement strand
AGATGACATAATCGACTGTGGAACTACGACCCAGCGGTAAGTGATCAATCTTAGACCTTTGCATTTCTTAAATTTTGAATATTTGTTGAATTTCTTGCATTTTGTTTGCATTTGAAGTCATTTGTCTCATTTTGTCATGCGATGAGACACCGTTTCTCATACGACAAACTATCCCTTTAGTGTTTTGTCGTATGGTCATATAAGGTTTGTCGTCTGATCTCGTCCCATGATTCATATGAGATTGTTCTTGGGTGCCCTTAAATCGTGTGATATGTTATGTTTTATCGTATGGGGATAATTTATCATGCGGAGTGTAATCCTTATTCGTACGAGTTTCTGCTGCTCTGTGAAAACTCGTATGAAAACAGCAAGCATTTTTTAGAGTCTAAACAATAATTTTTAATTTTGAACTTTGTATATGTGGATTCGCGAGCATTTTTAGCATATTTTTAGCACAATTTGGATCACGTGCTGATAGTTTTTATGTTTGATTTTGCAGATTCATTTGTCGAATATCTTGTTTCACTGTGTATATCTGTCGATGATGGGGCTAGTCCATGGATTATTAGATGCAGATAGAGCACATATTGATTTGTGCGGATTTGGATACCTTTTACAGATGTTAGATATCCATGTGAATCACGAGATGTTGACTACGTTAATAGAGTGTTTTCATTCAAAGCATAACACCTTCCATCTACCAGTTGGAGAGATGACGATTACACCGAAGGATGTATACAGGATTCTCAGGATTCCGTTTGTTGGGGACAAGGTTGATTATGATTCTACTCAGCGGTCAGGTGTTTTAGCATTGAGATGGATATTCCATGATGAGACTATTCTTGAGCGTGCTATCACATGGGATGTTTTGATGAACAGATATAGTGAGCAGTATCCACTGGCATGCATTTTAATAGGTATTATCGGATGTTTTGTTATGCTTGGTAGAAGACAGGAGGGTTTTCTTTATGGTTGGGCTAGGATGCTTGATGTTGGCATTTACAAGAAGATTGCGTTAACGATATGTTATGTTGTCATTGATGTCAATTAAATTGGTAATGATATTGTTGTTATTGTTGATATTGTCTTGTAACTAGTAGGAAGAGTTTTGTGAAGGTTATTGTAAACCAGAATGAAATTTTGTGAGTTGAGCCGGTAATCAGATTAAAAGGTTAAACCCTTTCTATGTTATGTAACTGGTAACCCTTCCAGTTGTTTTTGTTAAACCCTAACTGATTAAGGTTGTTGAATTGGTTATGTTGGTTTATGATCTAATATTGAGCAGTAATGATGGTGACACATAAGGTCATTGTATGAAGACAAGTTCAAAATGTTTTGGTACATTTGTTTGTCTAGGGAATGAACAAAATGTGTTGCATTTAATGCAAAATGTGTGATGAGTTACTGAGCTCGATGAAGCGGTAATCAAGGAGCGGTTGAGGTTTTCTTGATTGATGTGTAGAGATTGCTATGAAATCCAACGGTCATGCTTATATTGACTTGTTTTTAATCTCTATGAGAGGATTAGATTTTTGTTGTGTTACCAACCTAATTGATTTGTATTTAAGGTCGATGAAGTTGTTTTTTTAGTGTTGGCAAGAGTTGATAGAAGTCAGTTGAGTGTGTGATTGTTGAACCAGAGAATGAGTCTACAGTTTGAGTAAAGGCAGATAGAAGCTTAAATGGATCTGATCAAGAAAATGTAGTGTTATTCAGATAGATCAAGAAACTCTTGTTGTTTTACAACAATTACAGCAGAATTGAAATCCCCTAACCGGGTAAGCTCTAACAATCTTGCTTACTTATTAAATCCTCTAACACGGTGGTTCATTAGATTGGATTTTCAAATCCTCTACTGAGGTTACTCCTTATAGGGTATTTTCTTCTAACAAGGCATTTGTAGTCAATCCCTTAACCGGGTGATTCCTAACAGGATCAGTTCTTAATAGGACTTTTGTAACAGCTTTAACAGGCTTGGCTCCTAACAGGGCGAACTTCAGAAAAGTTTAGATATTATCTTGTGAGTCTCATCTCACCGTGGTTTTTACCTATTTGGTTTTTCCACGTATAAATAATTGTGTCATGTGGTGAATGTTTTTGTGGTTATGATCTTATTGTTGATTTGATTAACTATTTCTGATAAGGTATGATAATCGGAAGCATTGACAAAATGAAGTATTGACATATGATAAAGCATTTGGATGTTTACAAGTTAAATGTTGTTTACTGTTAAGTTGTTATAATAGTCAACCAGTATTCTTATGAGTATTGATCTTGACAGTGGTATTTCATTGATAAGATTACTTTGCATGTTTGAGTTTGAGTTGAGGAGAGTTTGTATCAGTTTTTCTAGTTACGGATTCATCCCCCCCCCCTCTCAGTAATCTACTGGATACTTATTCTTTCATCATACCATCACTTGAGAGGTTGTTGACTCATCCTGAGAGATTAGGGTGGGGATCATGTTTGCTTACCCATATGTATCATGAGATGCATGAGATTATGTATCAGGAGGGTAAGAGTATGGCAGGAGGGGTTTTAGTGTTACAGTTATGGGCATGGGAGAATGTCCCAGTATGCAAGCCAATAGTAGATGATTCAAGAGAGGCACACCATCCTATTGTTTATTGTTATTCAGGTTATGTTACTCAGCCCCATCTAGGCAAGACTAACTATTTGAGGAGGCAGTTGGATGATCTGATTGTCATAGTATGAAGACTGTATAGGGGTCTAGAGTTGTGGGATGATTAGAGAGCTCAAAGGAAGGACATGTTCATGACTCGACCTCTCATTGGCATATTGGTGTCTATCATTGAGCGGTTTGTAGTATCTAGGGTGATGAGGCAGTATGGGAGACCATAGGGTATATCCCAGGAGTTCATAGCTTATGCCCGGTATGGAGATGAGGAGAGATGAGGATGGGCACCGAGACTATCATATGCACTGAGCATGCAGGAGCTAGTGGGGTTACAGCAACAAAGATGGGATTACTTAGAGGATGTCATAGACACTGGGGTATTCCCCCAATACAGAGATTGGTTCCAGAGACATCCTTTTCTTCTATTTACGGATCCCGAAGAGCATGCACCTCTTATAGAGGAGGTTGAGGATGAGGCACTAGCACAAGCACAGGTACCAGGTCAAGTACAGGAAGAGGGAAGGTACAGGAATAGAGAGCGGATGTACCTAGGTGGGCATGAGGTGATCTCAGGGCTAGTAGTAGCAGGGTACTAGCTAGAGCTAGACAACGACAAAGAGGGGAGGGTGGATCTCTAGAGGCTGTTGGGGTTGACGCTAGCATTGCCAGGGAAATAGAGGGTGGAGGTGAGGAGGAGAGAGAAACTCCTAGGAAGGTTAGGCCGCAGAGAGAGGAGCAGGGAGGCAGAGATAGAGGCAGAGACGAAGGCGGAGGGGCTGGGAGAGAGAACAGGGTACCAGATGCAGTACGGTCTCTGAGGACTAGATTGGAAGGTTTGCAGTCACAGTTGACAATGGTGCAGACGCAGCTGGCAGAATGAGACCAATAGTTTGCAGAGGTCAGAGCAGACCAGGATGCACTTCAGCGAGAGGTGTTACATCAGACGAGTCAAGCAGCGTATTATATTGCTGCTTATAGTGTAGCAGTCCCAGTAGCGCAATAGGTTGTCTCGTATTCATAATATATGGCTCGATCTAAGGGAGCTAGGGCACCTAGATAGGATGTTGGTCAGCAAGCACCACCTCCTCCACCTAGCGATGAGGGAGAGGCAGAGAGATAGATTTTTATATCTCCTATATTTTTTTATATACCCCATTTTTTGTAGCCTATACGATTCTTGCTCTGATGAGACATTGTATATGATAGTTGATGCTCTGCAAAAAGGATTAGAAAATCTGTTTGATGGCAACACACACAAGAGCACAAGAAACAAACGTTAGTGTTAGCAACAAAAGATTATCCTAAACAGGCATATCAAGAGAGATATTAAGCATGAAATAGAAAGCATATAAACATAGAATGAAATAGCTAATCAAGATGCTCATAGTTGCTCCTCCCTTGTTCCTCTCCTCTCCAAGTCCCAAATGAGTGTAGCTCTCAGCAGCTTTTTGCACTATGGATGCTTATGGAGGATTGAGATTTAATATTAAGCTTCAAATATGAAATGAAAAGCTAAATACTATGCTATTGATGCTAAAATGATATATTTTAACCAAAAATGATAAGATGTTAGATTGCTTATGCTAAATGCTTTCTAAAAATGTCTATAGCCTAAATGCATACAAGTTTTCAGGATCTGGATTATGAAGGAATGGGCTCTATTTATAGGAAAAATGGAGCAATGGATGGTCAGGATTGAAAGGTTTAATCAAGGGTCAAGCTTGAAAGTTGGGGATCCATGTGCACAATTTGCACCAATGAAATGGTGACAAGTGTCAACATAAGATTGGGTTGAGAGAAGAGGTTGGAGGCATTAAATGTCTGAGGAGACCTCATGGTTATCTAGAAGGTAAGGGTCAAGCCTAAATTAGGATTACCCACTGGATTAGGAGTTAATGCAAGGATAAACCTTTGTGCAAATGATTAAGAGATAATCATGGTCAAAGCATTAAAGGCTTGATGAGACCCTTGGGTTGGGTAGAGGTTGAGTCAAAACAAATGTTTTAACCATGTGGGAGGGTTTGAGGTAACCATTAATGGTTATTGGAGACTTTGGGGATTAAGTGGTTGAAGGTTGAAAGCCTTCAATGGTTATCAAAGACTTTGAGATATTTAGTGGTTGAAGGTTGAAAGCCTTTAATGGTTATCAAAGACTTTTAGGCTTTGAGAAGTGACTCCATTTTGCTTAGGAATGTGACAATAATTAGGGGATGGATTAAGTTAATTAGGAAGGGGTTAGAAGAATCTAGAAGGGGATTAGATTTTGCAAGTGGATTTGGTGGGTGAGGGAAAATAGGATTTTATTAAAATAAAAATTCATTTATTTCAATAAATGTGTGCAAGTTGTAAAATATTCAAATAAATATTAATTTATTTAAATGAGAAAAAGGAAGATAAAGCATTAAAATGCTTGAAGACTTTGAGGGGAACCATTAAAGGCTTGAAGACTTTAAGGAAAACCATTAAAGTCTTAAGAAGACTATAGAAGGAAGCCATCAAGTTTGAAGACTTTAAAGCCATCAAGTTTGAATACTTTAAGGGAAACCATTAAAGGTTTCAAGTGGGTGAGGATAAATAGGATTTTAAATAAATAATTTATTTAAAATAGTTGTGCAACTTGCTTTTGTAGGAAAATACAAGTGGGTGGAGGATAAAGGTGATTTAAATAAATTATTTATTTAAAATAATTGTGCAACTTGCTTTTGTAGGAAAATACAAGTGGGTGGAGGATAAAGGTGATTTAAATAAATGATTTATTTATTTAAATGTGAGAGGTGGGATTTTGGGGGATTTAAATAAATATTAATTTATTTAAATGTGAGAGGTGGGATTTTGGGGGATTTAAATAAATATTAATTTATTTAAATGTGAGAGAAGATTTAATTAAACAAATATGATTTATTTATTTAATTAATGGTATGAATTTGGTTAAGTGAATTAAATCAAATAAATTGAATAATTTATTTAATTAATAGGAGAAGAGGGTTAAGATGAATTAATTAAATATTAATTTAATTAATTATTAATTGATGGTTAAATAATCAAATAAATACTAAGTATTCATTTAATTAAGTGGACAGATTTATGCGACTACATTTGCCCCTCTTTGAGACGGTGCGGTTTATCGCGTCGTTTCAAAGAAAGAAAAATAGGTGTGAAGAAATGCCCCATAAAATGTAAATTTAATGGGTGGTATGCCCCCTCGAGAGATGGGCCGAATTTTATTATTATTATTATTATTATTTTTTGTAAAATCGGGCGGTCTCTCGAAAAAGAATGAAAAGTGGAGGGGATGTAGAATAGAAGAAATTAGAACTAATGATGAAAGAATGGGAGAAAATGGAGTGAATATGAAGAAACAACAAGCCAGCGAGTACCCTGAGGTCATGCAAGAGATACATAGCAGATGTAGTGTGGGGTTTGGATTGATGCTATACAATTGATCAAAATTGGTTGGACAATCTGGTGCAATCGGTTTAATTGCCCCAGTCAAGTCAAAGCGTGACAGTTGATGTCAGTTGGTCGCTTGGACATGATAAAGTCTGAGTAAGTGAATCAAAGTGACCTGTTGATGACTTAGACAATTGATGTAATTGCCCGATGAAGTCAAGGTATCTGAAGCAAAATACTCGTTGAGACTTAGACAATTGATGTAATTGTCCATTGGATTGTGTTTGATTGGTTGATCAATTGATAGTGTGTGCGTGGGATGGATGATTGTGGTGAATCATAGCAGCCCCGTTGAGACTAGGTCATTGTGATAAATGCCTGATGTAGTCTAGGATTACCATAATCGATTACCTGTTGAGACCCGAAGATACTTGATCAGAGTATCTGTTGATAGTCTAGGTGTGTGTGAGTCGATGTACCTATGCAGACAGAGTAACTTGCTTAATTTTTTTGGATGAGTGAGGATGGGAAGCGATGAAGGGATTAGGATGATGTTGATGATCAAGATAGGGAGGGTGAGGGGGGATTTGATGTTAGATAGAAGATATGGAGGACTAGGACCGAGTCCTATGGAAGAAGATGAGTAAAATAGAGTATGCATTATTATGACTATGTATGCATGATATGCAGCTATTATGAATGTATGGATGGGTGGAATGCAATGAAATGCAATATATACAGATGAGATGGAATGACGATCCATAGTGCTCTATTTTCATCATTGAGCTTTAAAATGTTGTAAGAAAATACAAGCAACTTGACATAAAGATTCAAGATGACCAGAGTATTTCTTACATGGATTTTATATAGCAAGTTAATACAAGCAACTTGATATAATGGATCAAGTTGACCTGAGTATTGCTTGCGGAACAGACAAGGATTATCCCTGTTCATGCATGACTTGGATCGTCCTCCTTGATCTTAGGCTGATCATATCCTGAGACAAGTGCATGCCATACTAAGAGATAAAAACCTTTATCCAGTTTGGATGACGTAGGAAGAACCAAAGGAAGAGCATTGTACCTGCAAATAAACAGTATATACATAAAGAATAAAGAATAAGGATCCTTGGTAATGGTTCATGCTCATATGGTCGAGGTATACGCTGTAGTCAGCAAGCCGTAGTGATCTATGATTGCATTTGGCATAAGATCACGTAGCCTAGTGAACTTCCCACGTAGACACCATTAGTACATGCCCCAGAACTTCATCGGAAATAATGCGCAAATGATACAAAACAATGCTGAAAGATCCCGATACAGATAAACAAATGAATTACTCATGAATCAACCAAGCATTTGATAGCTTAACATAATTTTCTTGTCAAAGAAAATGTCACTTTTGTCTTTGTTTTGGTAAGGAAGGATGCATCCTTGTTTTTAAAGACAGTTTCTGATTTGTTGGATGTGGATTGTGTGGTCGATTGATAAATGGTCATTGTGTGAGTACTATGTTAATGTTGGTTTTGCATCTGCTTGAATGAATATGTACAAGGTGTTGCCATGTTTTTGTGTGATTTTCGATGGGTTTTTCGATGTTTTTGGATTTTGTGTAATAGTTTTTCAATGTTTTTGGATTTTATGAGTCATTTTGAATGTTTTTGGATTTTGCGAGACATTTTTGAATGTTTTTGTATTTTGCGAGACATTTTTGAATGTTTTTGTATTTTGCGAGACATTTTTGAATGTTTTTGCCAATGAATCACTAGTAATGTAGAATCCACTTCCATCATCTAGATTGTAAGGGCATTGCCCCCAAGTTGGACATGACTTATGAAAAAGCGGGATGCCAGACGCATGAAGTACTTTCTTGGATTACAGATCAAATAACAAGCCATGGTTAGATGGATGGATGTGTGTATGTATGAATGTGATCGCAACGAGCCTGAAAGATACTGGAGCCATTGCCTTTACGAGTGGCGCCTGTTTGCCAGGTTTTCGCCATCGTACTTACCCAAGGTGCCACTGGAGTGGTTGTTCACCGTTTGGATGCATGATTTTTCTTTACTTTTTTGAATGTTTTTGTATTTCTTTAGGACATTTTTCTGAATGTTTTTGGTATTTTCTTTAGGACATTTTTCTGAATGTTTTTGGTATTTTCTAATAGGCAGGGGAGCCTGATGCCTTGTACACCTTAGGTATAAAACCGTTTGAGGTGCATGCTATTGATTGGATCTGCGAGCGGTTCTCCGTCTGATGTAGCCAACTGATATGCCCCGGACCCGAATACAGCAGTGACAATATATGGGTCGAGCCAATTTGATTCAAACTTGCCTTGATGTTCTCTGTTTGGTTGGTTGCAAGGATTCTCTCGAAGAACAAGATCACCTACCTCAAATGTACGAGGTCTAACTCGGTGATTGTAGCTTCTACTCATGCGCTGCTGATAGGCTTTGAGGTGATTGTATGTAGCTTGTCGCTTCTCGTCAAGTAACTCTAAGTCCTGAAGACGTGAGACTCTGTATGCTTCATCATCGATGAGATTATGCAAGGAAACTTGTAATGATGGTATCTCAACCTCAATAGGTAAGATAGCTTCTGCACCATAGACCAATGAATAAGGAGTTGCACCTGTAGGGGTTCGAATGCTAGTTCGATATGCCCATAATGCTGGATTCAATTGAACATGCCAATCATGACTGGCATCATTGACTGTCTTCTTTAGGATTCTCAATATGTTTTTATTGGATGCTTCAGCCTGACCATTGCCTTGTGGGTAATAGGGGGTGGAAAAGCGATGTTGGATATGAAATTTCTCACAAAGCTCACGGACATCCTGATTTTTGAAAGGAAGACCGTTATCTGTGATGATGGACATGGGTACACCATACCAGCAGATGATGTAGTTGAGGATGAATGAGGCAATCTGCTTGCCGGTGACTTGGGTAAGTGGAACAGCTTCGATCCACTTTGTGAAATATTCGGTAGTGGTAATAATGAATTTATGGCCATTGGATGAAGATGGATGAATCTTACCCACAAGGTCAAGGCCCCATTGACAAAAAGGCCATGGTGTTGTGATTGGTTGCAGTTCCTGTGCTGGTGCATGTATCAGGTCGTCGTGAACTTGACATTTCTTGCATTTTCTGACAAAGTAGTAGGAATCCTTTTCCATAGATGGCCAATAATATCCAGCTCGCAGGAGTTTCTTGGCGAGTGATGGACCACTTGAATGAGTCCCGCAAATTCCTTCATGTACCTCTTCCAAAGCCTTTGTTATCTCACCTTGTTCCAGACATCGAAGGAGAGTACCATCAAGACTGCGTCGGTATAGGGTTTCGGCAATAATGGTATATCGAGCAGTTTGGCGAATGAAGGTTTTACGTTGGTTATTTGATTGGTTGGGAGGAAGGGTATGATCACGGAGATAGGTGTAGAACTCACCGTACCATGGGGATTCAGAACCGACAAGGTGACATATCATCTCAGATTTAGGGATATCATAAGCGGGGATCCAAAGCTATTCTACCAAGAACTCGTAGCGTGTTGAATTTTGTGGAAGATCTAGTAGAGATGCGATGGTAGCCATAGCGTCAGCAACTCGATTCTAATCTCTTGGTATCTGCTCAAAAGTGATAGTAGTAAATGATGTCTTTAGAGTGTCCACCATTTTCTTATATGGCATGAGTTTATCATCTTTGGTCTGATATTCATCTGTTGCTTGTCGAATGACTAGTTGGGAATCGCCATATACTTGTAATTCTTGTAATTTCCATTGTACGGCTAACCTGAGTCCTGTGATCAAGGCCTCATACTCTGCTATGTTGTTTGTGCATGGAAATGTGAGCCTGTAAGACTTCAGGATGCTATCACCCTGAGGTGTGATAAACAGAATGCCTGCCCCCGAGCCGTGCCTAGTGTATGAACCATCAAAATATAGTTTCCATGGTTGTGCTGTTGTGATCATGAATATCTCTTCATCTGGAAAATTGGAAATGAGAGGATGATCACCTATGAGAGGTGCATCGGCCAACTGATCTGCAATAACTTGACCTTTGATAGCTTTACGGTCCACGTACTCAATGTCAAATTCACTTAGAATCATCACCCATTTGGCCAAGCGACCTGTCAATGCTCCTTTACTAAGTAAATACTTGAGTGGATCAATCTTTGCAATGAGTTGTACTTTGTGTGTTAACAGATAGTGCCTCAGTTTAGTGGCTACTAAGATTACTGCTAAGCAAGCTCGCTCAATAGGTGTGTAATTGAGTTCATAGCCCACTAGTGTGCGAGAGATGTAGTAAATAGCACACTCTTTTCCTTCTGCATTATGTTGTGCCAGTAGTACACCCAATGTTGTACTTGTTGCTGAGATATAGAGTAACAACAATCTACTTGGATCTGGTGGGATCAACAATGGTGGATTCATGAGATAGTCTTTAAGCGTCTGAAATGCTTGCTGGCATCGGGCATCCCACTGAAAGCGGATGTTCTTGTGTAGTAGGTGTGTGAATGGGTGACACTTATCAGCCAGTTGTGCAATGAATCTTCGGCTGGATTGAAGCCGTCCTTGTAATGTCCTTAGCTGACTGATATTCTTTGGAGGTGGCATGTCCATGATTGCTTTTACCTTTGCTGGGTCGACCTCAATACCTTTGCTTGAGACAATTTATCCTAGAAGCTTCCCGGAGGTCACTCCAAAGACACATTTCTTTGGGTTGAGTCGAACGTGGTATTGTTCCAGTCTATCAAAGATTCTCTCTAATATGTCCAAATGACCTTCTCTAGTGAGTGATTTTGCTAGTAAGTCATCCACATAAGCTTCCATCATAGTATGCATCATGTCATGGAAGATGGTGGTCATTGCTCTTTGATAGGTCGCTCTTGCATTCTTTAGACCGGAAGGCATTACATTCCAGCAATACGTGCCCCATGGACATGTGAAGGCGGTCTTATGTTGATCTTCTGGTGCAATCTTTATCTGATTGTATCCTGAAAAACCATCCATGAGTGAAATCATGGCATGTCCTACTGTTAGATCCACTATGATGTCGATATTTGGAAGGGGGAAGTCATCCTTAGGACAGGCTTTATTCAGATCTCTGAAGTCAATACAAATGCAGATGCCCCCTTTTGGTTTGCCGACAGGCACAATATTGGAGATCCATTCTGCATAATCAATTGGCCTAATGAAGCCAACATCTAGGAGTTTCTTGAGTTCTGTTTTGACTAGCACTGCAATCTGAGGATGCATCTTACGAAGCTTCTCCTTGACAGGTTTGGCTCCTTCTGCTACTGTGAGGTGATGCATGACTAAATCAGGATCAAGCCCAAGCATGTCTTCATATGACCATGCAAATTTGAAAAGTATTATGCCCCCGATCCTTGCTTCTCTTAGTCAAGATAGACTTCCTCGAGTTACTCAAAGGTAATAATAATCGAAAGCCAATGTAAAAGACAACACACAAAGAAAATTTCATGCATATCTCAAACAGTTTAGTGATTGTTTTCAGTAGTCTTGTTTTGCTTGTTTACTCAATGATAAGACTCTTCAGTAGTTAGGAGATAGGTGATTGACTCAGAGTGGATGACTAGGTACCACTACCAGAAAGATGACTTGGTTGATACTACTTAGGACATGTAAATTGCTCAGTCGATTACCCTAAGAATAGGACATTGATCAGTTTCGAGCCATGAGGGTTCCAAAAGAACCAGGATGTCACGAAAGTGACTAAAAGATATGTACAACTGAAAGAAAAGATGCAGGAAAGTGGGAATCAAAATGGGAAATGCCAACGTGGAGTTGATAGATGGAGCGCTTGAGTACAAAAGGCACTTGTTTACCAGGTTTTCACCTACTTGGCAAAGTTTTTTATTTCTTTAAATTTTATTTTATTTTTTTCAAGACTATGATTTTTAGGATTTTTTTTCAGGACATTTTAGTTGTACAAGTTGCTGGAGCAAAGAATTCTAAGTGAAAAAATTCTTCAAGTAGATGGTGTTGATCAGTTCACAGAGTTGTTCTCCTTCCAATGTTGAGATTTCATAGCCACCAGAGCCAAAGACTGCAGTAACGATGTAGGGACCAACCAGTTGGGTTCAAACTTCCCTTTGTTATCTCGAAACTATTGATTTTTAGGATTTTCTCTCAGAACAAGGTCACCAACCTGAAAAATCTCTTTGTCAAACTTTTTGGTTATAACCTCTAGACATTCTCTTTTGATTTGCTCTCAGATGATCAAGTGCCACTTGTCGGCATTCATCTAGCAACTTGAGTTCTTGCAATCTAGATATTCTGTAGTCTTCATCAATAACAAGACCTTGCAAAGAAACTCTTAAAGACGGTATTTCCACCTCAATAGGTAAGATTGCTTCAGACCCATACACCAAAGAAAAAGGTGTATCCCCAGTAGGTGTTCTGATACTTGTTCTATAAGCCCATAGTGTAGGATTGAGCTGTAGATGTCAATCCTTTCCAGATTTATTTACTATTCTATGTAAGATAATCAACAGATTTTTGTTAGATGCTTCAGCTTGCCCATTACCTTGAGGGTAGTATATGGATGACCAGTGTTGTTTTATTTTGAATTTTTCATAGAGTTCATCTAGATCTTTGTTTTTGAACTGCCCTCCATTGTCACTCACAATGGAAGAAGGTATCCCATACCTGCAGATGATATAGTTAAGGATGAACAGAGCTACTTGTGTACCGGTTGCTTTGATGAGCGGAACCTCTTCTACCCACTTAGTGAAGTACTCAATGGCAGTTATAATAAACTTGTGTTTGTTAGATGATATAGGATATATTTGGCCAATGAGATCAAACGCCCATTGTTGAAAAGGCCAATGTGTAATGAAGGGTATGAGACACCTGGTTGGTGCGTGTATGAGATTCCCATGTAGCTGACACTTCTCACAAGTTTTAGCAAATTTTATAGCATCTTTCTCCATATCTGGCCAGTAGTAGCCATCTCTTAGTAGTTTCTGAGCTAAAGTTAGATCATTTGAATGGGATCCACAAATACCTTCATGGACTTCGAATAATACACATTGGGACTCTTCAGTTTCTAGACACCTAAGCAAAGTACTATCCAAACCTAGCCTAAATAAATCGTTAGCAATGATGACGTACCATGAAGCATTTCGTATTAGGTTCCTTTTCTCATTATGAGTAAGATTAGTAACGATAACCTGGTCACGCAGGTAAGAGTAAATATGGTTGTAGCGAGATGAGTCATGTCCAATAAGAGAACAAAACATCTGGGACTCGAGAGAATCATAGGTAAGATAATGTAACTCTTCCACCAGGAATTCAAAGAGAAAATTAGATTCCTGTAGCTGTGGTATAGATGCCAAGGTGGCCATAGCATCTACTGCTCTATTTGTTGATCTGGGAATCTACTGAAATGATACAAAGGTAAATTATTTCTTGAGATCATCAATCATTCTCATATAAGGCATTAGTTTCTCATCTCTATTCTGATATATATCATTGATTTGGTTGATAATTAGCTTAGAGTATCCATAGATATGTAATTCAACAACCTTCCATTCGATAGCTATCTTGATCCCATTTACCAAAGCTTCATATTCTACAATGTTATTTGTGCAAGGGAAGAGAATCTTGTAATCTTTTGGGATTGAATATTTTTGAGGAGTAATAAAAAGTATTCCAGCACTAGAACCATGTTGAGTGAAAGACCCATCAAAGAACATCTTCCATGATCGTTGAGTAAGGTGCATGATGGATTCATCTAGAAATTCTATGTGCAAAGGTTGATTGTCTTCAAGTGGAGCATCAGCAAGTTGATCTGCAATGACCTATCCTTTTATGGCTTTGCATTCTACATATTCGATATCAAATTATGTAAGAACCATGACCCATTTAGCCAATCTTCCTATAAGTATTTCTTTGCTGAGAAGATATTTGAGTAGATCAATCTTAGCCACCAGCTTAATAGAATGTGCTAACATGTAGTGTCTTAATTTATGTAATGCAAAAACTAATGCCAAACAAGTTTTTTCTATGATAGTATAGTTCATCTCATAGGACACCGAGGTCTTGTTGATATAATATATAGCTCGTTCTTTTTTATTTTCATCTTGTTGTGCCAAAAGTACCCCCACTGATGTATCAGTAGCTGATATGTATAGAATAAATGGTTTACCTTGAATTGGTGGCATCAATATAGGTGGATTAGAAAGATAGTCCTTGATTTGTTTTAGATGTTGTTCACAATCTTCATCCCAGTTGTATTTGACTCCTTTTTGTAATGTCCTTGTGAATGGTTGAGCTTTATCTGCTAGCTGAGAAATAAAGTGTCTTATTGATTGTAGGAATCCTTGTAAACTTCTCATTTGACTTATATTCTTTGGAGGTGACATTTCCATTATGGCTTGGACCTTCTCAGGATCAACCTCAATTCCTTTCTTTGAAATAATGAAACCAAGCAATTTCCCTGATGTCACTCTGAATGCACACTTTTTAGGATTTAACCAGAGCTTGAATCTTTCCATTCTATCCAATATGAGGCCCAATTCTTGGATATGTGTGGATCTCTTCATGGTTTTTACTAGGGTGTCATCAACATAATCTTCCATGTTTTTGTGCATCATATCATGGAAGATAGTGGTTACTGCTCTTTGGTAAGTTGCTCCTGCATTCTTTAGTCCAAATGGCATGACGTTCCAGCAGAAGGTTCCCCATGCACATGTGAAGGTTGTCTTTTCTTGATCCTCATGAGCTATTTTGATTTGATTATAACAAGAGAATCCATCCATTAATGAGTACATCTCATATCTAGCATACATATCTACTATCATATCAATGTTGGGCAATGGAAAATCATCTTTTGGACATGCTTTGTTGAGATCCCTGAAGTCTATGCAAACCCTAATAGATTTGTCTGTCTTTGATACAGATACTATGTTTGATATCCATTTTGCATAGTCTATAGCTCTGATAAATCTAGCTTTTAGCAATTTTTCTAGTTCAGCCTTGACTAGCAGTGCCAAATGAGGATGCATCTTACAGAGTTTTTGTTTGACTAGTTTAACTCCTAGTGTAATAGAGAGATGATGCATGATGAGATTAGGATCTAGGCCTGGCATATCAGAGTATGTCCATGCAAAGTTGATCTTCTTTTCTGAAAAGAGGTTGCTGAAATCTTTCAACTCTTCTGCTGATAGTGATTGAGCTAAATGGATGATATGTGGTGTCTCTTAACTTCCAATATTTACTGGTTGAGTTGGTTCAATCAATATTGCAGACTTTTCTTAGAAGTGACTTCGCAGCATATCAAGTATCTCACCCTCAGGTGCCTCGAAGAGTTTTTCACCCTTAGGTACATCCTTTATTTTTACTATTTTTTATTCTGACACTGCCACAATGTGGTTTTCGCCATCAAATCTCTTTTTTTTATTTTTTTTATTTTTGTGACTAAGATACTTGACACTTGTTGCTTCCATGTTCTCACTGTTAGGATTCCCAAAGATATTGAGAGGGGGGGTGAATCAGTATCTAACCGGTTATAGAATTTACTTGATTTAAAACATGTAAAGCATATCAATACAGTATACTGGTAAACCAAAAATAATGCAGTAAACAAAGATAACAACAACCACATGAAAAGCAGACCATAACACAGTAGTTTAATGAGGAAACTCAGTGTGGGAAAATCCTCGGTGGGATTTGTGACCCACAATATTCGCTTACTGGCCAATAAGTGAATATTACTCTTACAATAGGGGCCTGCAAATGTAGGAAGGCCAAGTGCCTAGAGCTCACTTCTCAACTACAAAATAAGAAGTCACACTGACTTACAAAATGGATTATAAAAATCCAATGTCTTGTACTACTTCAAAATAGAATCTGTTATGCCAGATCCAGTACCGGTTTTAGCTCTACTGCATACATAAACCCTTAACCTATAATTTGCATATTAGGTCTGCCTTATTTCACCTATTACATTCTTACAAAATGTTCTACAATGATCTCATACATATATGAGTCATATTACAACTCACCATGTCGGCTTACAATGATTTTACAATTAATTACAAAATACATTATAAACAAAATTCCTGTCGGCCAGGGTGTCAATATCCTTCCTTTGCCGGTGTTCTGTCTGTCGGTGTAGAGTTGTTGCCGATGCCGGTATATTTTCTTGCTGGTATCATATGATTACAAGATTTCCATCAATGACAAAACCTTCAATCACCTACAATTTCTCATTGGAGTGTGCATTTGCCAACAATCTCGCCCTTTGGCATTGATTACAACACTCATGAGAAAAATCCAAAAAGTGTCATCCAAAAAAGAGTTTGCCAGAATTGTCTTACCAAAAAAAATATGAGCTCCCCCTGAGCTATTGAGCCATTTGCTGATCATTTTTCTCATAGCCTCTACTCCCTCTTTGACATCAATGACAAAGGTTGTCATTCGCTGTCAGTGGAGTCCTGCCTGGTTTCTTATAACTAGTAGGTTACACTCTAAAAAATATCTGTCAAAATTGAATTTATGTCATTGCTAAATGTTTTACTGTCTTTTATAGCCTCATGGGTTCTCTGCATTGTACCGATGAGTATGTGCATTTTCTCTTCAGGTGTCTTTAGTTCAGGAACCAAAGCCTCAGATATTTCTTTTCTCAAAGAAATAAGATACTCTATCTTGGACTAAGTCAGCATTTTAAGTCCTTTGCTTTGTCCTTTATTCTTTATTTTTCATTTTCCAGTTTCCTGATTTTCTCTTCTTGCTTTGCAATTTTTTTTTCTAATTCCAAAAATGAATCTAATATCCCAATCAGATTGTCAGCAATATTGTTAATCTTATCCTATGTCTTTCTGATTTCTTTGTCAAGATCTTTTGTTAATACATTCATTTTGCATGTATCCCTGTATAGTTTCTTGAATTCAAAAATGATTTCATTGAGTTCCGGTAAAAGAGTGTCCATCTCTCCCTTGTTCTTCTTAACTATATCCTCAAAGAATTTTTATTTTTCCTTTATCAATCTCTCCTTAAATGTATCTCATTTATTTTGTCCAGTGTTATTAGATTACGGGTTATATACTTAGACAATGTGTCTAATTGGTTCAAAGAATCTTTGTTGTCTATGTTACACTTTGGAGCTATCATCTTCAAAATTGGTATGGTGTCATCAATAGCCTTATATGCTAGTGCATTACAATCTATTATTTTCTTAATTGAATCTAGCAGTACCTCTGTCATATTTGTTGGTCTGAAATTAGACATGGAGGTTCCGAATGTCTATCCAACTAACTTCACAATTTGTAATCCATCGGTGGTGATAATAGCATTGCTTTCCTCTTTTACTGGAGGATCATTTTGTGTCTCCATTTCAGCTACCAAAGGTTAAGATTTTTCAGTTGTAATCGGTAGCACTGTCTCTGAATGTACTTGAGAATGAACCTATTGTTCTTCCTATTTCTTTGTGCTCTCAACTGATGGTTTCTCTGATGGTGCCTCTGATGATTTTTCAGTGGTATCCACTGCTGGTTTCTCTGCTTGTGACTCTGTATTTTCTACCGGTTTCTCTATGCTTTCCCTTGAAATGTTTTCAGTCGGTTGCTCAATACCAATGCTATCAATTTTTCTTGTATCCGTTGTCTATTCAGTTTGTTGCTCACTAGCAATTTCAATGTCTCCAATTGTATCTTCAACATTTGTCTTAGTTGTTGTGTCTTCTACCGGTGGCTTAGTTGCCACATCTCTTGTTTCCTTATCAACCACAATGTTGACTTCCTATGTGTCGATATTCATTGTGTACAACACTTCAGAATCAGGATTTGTCTCCTCATGTGTTGTCTTCATACTCTCTGTTTCCAGTTGATTTTCAGTAGTGTCTACCGGTGGAGTATCTAAAGGCGGTGGGGGTAAGTTGTCTGTTATCTTTATACTAGGAGGTCCACCAACCTTGCCTTTTCCTTTGTCCCTATCCTTTTGATATACCTTGAAGGTTTTAGGTTTTTGATACTCTTCCTATTTTTGTTTTTCTACCACGAATATATCCCATGCATCTGTTGTTTCCTTTGTTATCTGATTCACTCTCCCTACCATTAGTGCTACATGTCAGTGAGCAGTTGAAAATATTGACCGGTTAGCCTCAGAGATCAATTGATCTATCTCATCAGGTGAGTTAACAGGATGTACAACAAATAATTTTTCAATCTTTATTTTCTTATCAAGCTCAATAACAGCTACTCTTCTAGCTTCCAGTTTGTTGTATAGATCTGTCGGTATTTCATCAACAACTTGCATCAAAAATTTCTTGAAAATATCTAAGTGTAATATTACACTGCTCTCTACTTTCTCCTTGTCATCAGCAGATAGTGTGTTATACAATTTGCTGATATTCTTCAACTTGCCATCCTCAGTAATTTCATCCAGTAATTTATCAATAGGAGCTATAGTTTGTTTTGACTTCTTCTTAAGAGTCAACTTCTTTTTCTTTGGAGTTAATTTCTTTGTTGGGGGCCTTACTGCCTATTGCTTCTATCTTTTTGGTGTAGGAGAAGGTGTCAGTGAAGGTTTTCTCTTTCTCTCAACTCTCTTGAATACTGCAGGTATGTCACTTTCTGAAGAAGTTCCAATCGGTGAAAGGTGTGTTACCAGTTGGATTGCTTCTAATTCACCTTCAGTTATACCAGTTTGCTTTAGCACATCTTCTTTAATAGCTTTTGCTTGTCGAGTTCCTTTTCTAACAGTTGCCTCAACCTTTTTAACTCTTTTCTTTGATTGAATTTGACTTTCTATAGTTTCAGCATTGCCAAATACTTCTTCTTCAGATTCCTTAGGAGCTTCTAAGAGGGATTTTGCATAGGTTTCTATTATTTTTTCATCAATCTCATACCCCATTTCAGTGACCCAGATGGTTCTAAGAACAACTGCCTCCATCCAAGTTTCATCTTTCTTTATTACAAAACAAATTTTCTTTTGGTACTTATCTACAATAGCTTGTGATAGCCTTACTCTTGTTTTCTTCGAGCTTTCAATGCCTAAAAAATACTCATTTAAGTTCTTTTCCCTGTTCTCTCCCATGTTGTTCAGCAATACTGATAGTTGTTTTCCTACCAGTATATCATATCCAAAATCTTTGGTGTCAATATCGGATACTTGTTTGGTTATATATAGCATAAGACAAACAAGTAGGTTTCCAAATCTGAATGTTCCTTTCTTGTCTTTCTTTATCTTTCCCAAATTATCAATCAGTTCATCTTTAAGCCATTCACATATGTCTATCCTTGCATTATCATTTACCATATCATAGGCACTCTTAATACATAGGCTAGAAACTGAGTTTAACCTATTTGCATGTGTAGTCTTGTAACCTAAGATCATACTGATAAATCTGATATTTGTATCCTTTACATCATTTACCCTTAGTGATCTCTTATCAAATGTTGCACCGGTTAGGGTTGTCACTAGATCATTTGAGACCTTCTTAGTTTTGTCAGGTCTGTTGTCGGTGGAGGGTAACCCTGTCACAGCCTTTATTGCTTCTTTTGTGATTTTATAAACTGAGTCCAACCAGAAAAATTCACCATGTACTCTGCTTAATACTATCCTTATGATATCCTTGGGAAAATCCGGGATACTGAGAATTTCAGTGAAACCTAGGGTTTCTATTATCTTATGTTCGGGTTTGACATTTCTCGATTCATCACAAATCATATATTCATACATATTCTTAATTTCCTCATCACCTAGTTCATCAATATGACAATGTATATACATTCTAGGGTCTTCAACATATACTACCCCTTTAGGTATTTGAGAAAATGCACCTAAACTATCATCTTTCTTCGCAATTTCGAGAACTAGCTGGAATACGGGTCTAGGGCGTTTAATAACTTCAACAATAGTAGGGTCTGCAATAAATTCAGGAGTAGATAAAGATGCCATAGCTATAAATACCTCAGTCTTCCTTAGGGATGAAGGATTTGATAGATTGCTTTGCTTCTTTGCTTGGGATGCCTTTGCTCAGGATTTTTGCACTCTCAAAGATTTGAATGCTCGGTGAAATGAAAATGGAGCCAAAATAGTTGTTTTATAATGTTATTTTCTTCACCTGCCACATTTAATGCTTGTCAGTTAAGTCACAACTTAACTTATCTGTCGGTAAAGAAGTAATCTCAACTTCTCACCATCAACCGAGGGAATAATAGCATGTTTTACATTCAATTGCTAAACCCTCAAAAGGATTTTCCTTCAATTAGATGAAGAGTCTCCTATTGGTGAAGTGTTGCTCTGTTCTGTCGGTGGAGGAGTATTCCCATCAACATTCTGTTCTGATTTTTTGATCCATTGTTTTGAGAATTCTTGTTTTACCTCTTCAACCTTTTCTTTACCTTTCAAACTAGGACCTTTGCTATTTGTCGGTGAGGACTTGCTTCTACAAAATTTAGCAATGTGTCCAATCTTGTTACAGGCATAACAAGTCACATTGTTTTTTTCTGAATTGCTTTCCCATATCCTATGTTGGTTTGTGTTCTGCATTGATTAGATAAGTGTCCAAATCTTCCACAAACATAACATCTTACATTCATTCTATAATTCTTTGAATTATGACTAACTTTGTTGCATTTAGAACATTGACCGGTGGGTGTATTGGTGTTCTGATAATTTCTAGATCTACATTGATTTTCTCTATGACATTCTTGTTACAATTAAAGCATTTGCCATTAAATTTATAAGCAATTGGTTGTCTTACCGGTTTTCCATGATCATGTGTGTTTGCAATATCGGAGCTTTCACCAGCTTCAAAGCCAAGGCCATTAGTGTCACCATTAGGTTTTTGATTCTTCAGCATGTCACCAAGTTCTTCTAAGCTTTTCTTGAATTTTTCCTTGTGCTGATTTGCAGTAGCCAGTTCTCTTTCCAAGATTTCTTTCTGTCTCATAAGTTCATTTGAGTCATTTTGTGTGTGCATTAGATCTATCTTCAACATATCATTTTCATAACTAAGACTTGTGTTTTCATTTGCAACATCATTCAGTCTTCTAGTCATATCTTCTTCATTTTTCTTCCTATCTTCAATTTCTTTGCAAAATCTCATAGTCATATCCTGCATCTCATTCTATGTTATACTTATCTCTTATCTTAGTTTGTTTGCTAGATCATTAAGAGTTTCCTTTTCATCTCCTTCTTTCTGCATCTTCTCACAAAGTTCTCTTCTTTTATTCCTTGCTATAGTGTAATTCTCTTGAAGTGCTTGAATGATATCCTGAGCAACTTTTAGATCATCTTCAAGTTTGATATTCTTCATTTTTTCTGTATCATAGTCTGAAAGATTTGTTTCCAATTGTTTCTTCAAGTTATCCATCTCTACCAGTTGCAAGATCTTCCTAAAGTTGTTATGCTTCTAAAAATAGAGGAGCAGGCTCTGATACCAATTGTTAGGATTCCCAAAGATAATGAGAGGGGGGGTGAATCAGTATCTAACTGGTTATGAAATTTACTTGATTTAAAACATGTAAAGCATATCAATACAGTATATCGGTAAACCAAAAATAATGCAGTAAACAAAGATAACAACAACCACATGAAAAGCACACCCTAACACAATAGTTTAACGAGGAAACCCGATGTGGGAAAAACCTTGGTGGGATTTACGACCCACAATATTCACTTACTGGCCAATAAGTGAATATTACTCTTACAATAGGGGTCTGCACATGCAGGAAGGTCAAGTGCCTAGAGCTCATTGCTCAACTACAAAATAAGAAGTCACACTGACTTACAAAATGGATTATACAAATCCAATGTCTTGTACTGCTTCAAAATAGCATCTGTTATGCCAGATCCAGTACCGGTTTTAGCTCTGCTGCATACATAAACCCTTAACCTATAATTCACATATTTGGTTTGCCTTATTTTGCCTATTACATTCTTACAAAATGTTCTACAATGATCTCATACATATATGAGTCATATTACAACTCGCCATGTCGGCTTACAATGATTTTATAATTAACTACAAAATACATTATAAACAAAATTCTTGTCGGCCAGTGTGCCGGTATCCTTCCTTTGCCAGTGTTTTATGTGTCGGTGTATAGTTTGTTGTTGCCGCTGCCGGTATATTGTCTTGTCGGTATCATATGATTGCAAGATTGCCATCAATGACAAAACCTTCAATCACCTACAATTTCTCATTGGAGTGTGCATTTGCCAACACTCACTTTGTTCACTGGTGGAAGAGTCCATTGGTTCAAATGCATTAAGATGGCAGGTTAGTGTGTAGTCATTGGCAAAAGTAGGTATATTTAAAGGTTGGTCATGTAGAGTACAGTCAATCATTTCAGAATGTATCAAGGATAGATTTTTAATAGGTTCAAGGGAGTTCACGATATTATCATCATAACTTCGGACCGACAAGTCAAGTTCCACTATCTTGCATAGGTGTCTCGAGACCAGGAAGAGTTACAACACGACTATTGAAGTTCATGTTAATATTTAGTGGACCTAGCCCAATAGACCAACTCCTAGCATCGTCCCCTACTTCAGCCTGGACTACATATTATGGTGTGACAGTAACAGGATCAGTAGTCAGAATCTCGGCATTCATGATGGAGTAGTCATAATTTGATGTCGAATAGGTATTGTCATAAATAGAGCTTTTGTCAAAGTTATCAAAGTCATAAGATAAAGTTTTTGACTCTTCTTCAAGTGATTGAGTAAAAGTATGTATAGTATCAATATTTACATCTTTGATGCTACAAGTTCCTTCATGATTTGGTTCATTGATCACTTGTATTTGACATACGTATTGACATAACCTTGCTGGCTCTGTTAGTCTCTATCTTCTTTTCCATTCGGCTTCTTCTGGACTGATTACTGGTCCTACTTTTGTAGCTTCTAATTCTACTTTTGTAGTTCCATACCTGATTTGTTTTATCTCATTGGAGGGAGATATAGTAGGTGAAGAATTTTCTTGTGTTCTTCCTTCTTTCAGGTGTTGTTCATAGTCTTCTTGTCTTTTTAGTCTAATTTCCTCTATTTCCTTTTGCAACTTTAGTCGTATTACCTCTTGTGCTTCATTTATGATATCACTAGATTCTTTGAGATTTTTTGTAGTAGATGTATCTAAGAGATAATCTGGACCCCATTCATACTCATTCGAGTCAGTTTCTGAATCATCTATTTGTTGTCTACCTGTATATACGATCGGAAAGTTCAGTGGTGAAAACAACTCTTTAATTCCTTCGATTTCTTCTCTCATGTCTTCTGGGATTTCTACTCCTTGTAGTGTTAAACTGATACAATTGGAACTTGAGTACCAGCTCCTTCTTCTCTCTTGATTGCCAATTCTTCTCGTTTATTTTCATACTTTTCCTGAGTTTGCTGATTATTAATTTCCTGTGATGTTGCAGGTGTAGACACCTAAATTTGTCATGTCTAATTAAATAAATATTTTATTTATTTAATTATCTAAGCCTAATTCTTCTATTAATTAAATAAATCTTTATTTATTTAATTAATTCATTTATCCTCTTCTAGCCTTATTTCTCATTTAAATAAATACATTTATTTATTTAAATTATCCCTTTCCTAAATTAAATAAATATTTTATTTATTTAATTGTCCTACTTCTTCTATTAATTAAATAAATCTTTATTTATTTAATTAATTCATTATCCTTTTCTACACATGACACATGTCATTCATCTCTTATTTTCTACACTACCTACCTCTTTCATTATTTTGGTATTTCTTATACCTACCCTCTAATCCTAGCCGACCTCCTTTTTTACACCTCTCAATCTTAACCCTCCATTTCATATTGTGTCTTCTATTTAAGGAGATGCTTTCTTCATTGTCTAACCCTAACTACTTGATCAATTGACTACACTACAATTCTACTTGCAACCACATTCCGTTCTTTGTTGAGCTCTTGTGCATACAAAAATCTGAGAGCAAGCATATCAAACAAGATCAATGGAGATAGGAAGAATGGAGATCAAAACCCTAGTGGACATGTGATGGTATAATCTTTGTGATTTTGAGTTATTTGCATTGTCTTAGGTTATCTTCATATGTTATGGTGGATCCTTGTTCATTGTTAGGCTAGGGTTTAGTGGTTGAACCCATTTTAGTCTTTCAATATTGTTGTTTATTGTTATCCATTTTCACCATATACATTTTGGCACGCCCGGTGGGACTCTTGTCCCTTTGCATTTAACATTTTTGTTGCAGATTTTGCATTTTTGAAGTTGCAGCTCGGACGATTTCGACGACATTTTAGGTTTTTTCCGCGTCTGCGAGTGTTCGGATCGCGTTTTTGTATTTCAGAGGCGTCTGTGATATTTTGGATCGCGTCTGTGTTTCTGTCATTTTCTATTTTTTGCAGGTTTCCGAAAGTAGCGTCTGTGATTCCGAATCGCGTCTGTGCATCATATTATCGCGTCTGTAGAAGAAAGAGGTGTCTGTGTTCTTAGATCGCGTCTGCGAATCATATAACCGCGTCTGTGTCGGACAGACGCGTCTGTGTCTGGTATAACAGCGTCTGTGCATTCTGTTTTGCAAATTTTTCAAGTTTTTCGATTCGGGTTTTCGGATTTTGTACTTAGGGTTCCAGATCTGGTTTATTTTTGGCTAACCTTTTGCAGATCTAGCTAACCTGATTTGTGCAGCTTGCTTTGGAGGCAAATACGTTTTTGTTGAAGGCCCCTTTTCACAAAGTCTTTTTGGGTTTTCTAAAATTTACCTAACTTGTGTGCTTGCAGGAAGGGGTTATCATTTGAAACAACCCAAACTACTAACAATTTTGTTGCAGGGCCTTGGCTAGGGTTTTTGTAATTTTATTGTGTGCCTTGTTTTCATAGCTTAGCAAACACTTCAATTGGTGCACTAAAATTGAACCATTGTCTTTGTGTCTTGAGCAATAGGCTCTTTTTGTTTATTCTTTAGAGGGTCTGTCTTCCCATGTGGTCATTAGGACTACTAGTGAGAAGAGAACGACCCAAGTGGTAGCAAAAGAAAAGCCATCTTCTTCCAAGCCACTATAATCAAATGTATTCATGGTGAAAACTATGAATAACGTGTGCTGATTAGTTCATACCGACACTATGTCTCCCCATAAACTCGTTTGATCAAATTTATTTGATCATTTGTAGGGCGTAACCCCTACCGGCTGGGAGCCTTCTGTATTTACAGAGTTGAAAGTGCCGCATGTATGGCCACACGAGCGGATGCCCTTACTAGCACCTCATTGTTTTAGATGCCCAAATCCTTCTAGTTGTTGAGGCAGGAGGTCGGACCTCTGGTAGCGGCCCACACACATACGGTTCTTAGTAGAGATACAAAGTTCGCCATGGGGAGTTTTCATGGGGACTGATGCTTGGCTGACCCGAGAAGTGAGTGCCGAGGGTGGAGCCAGTGAGGTCAAGCATCTAAGTATCCGCTCTGAATAGCGTAGCCTCGGGGGTAAAACCCCATGTGGGATCAACAATTATTGTCCTGGCCAGCCATAAGAATTGTGCTTGACTTATGCTAAACATTCAAACAATCAAGACAAAACAGCAAAACATTGTGTCTTTTGTGTCTTCAAGTGTATGCAAAAACTTTTTACATCAAACAACACACTTTTTGGAGTCTAAACAGTCTGCAAACATTGGATCATCAACACTGTGTCCTCTTGTCACGAAAAACAGTCAAAAAATCAAATTTGGTCACAGCAAAACAAATTCACAGATAGGAAAGATTGCACTAAGGTTACAGAAACGCGTCTGTGTCTGTTAAAACCGCGTCTGTGTCGGATAAACGCGTCTGTGAAGTACAGAATAGCGTCTGTGTTTTTATCAGCGTCTGTGTCGAACAGAGACACGTCTGTGTCTGGAAATCGCGTCTGTGAAGTATACAGGCGCGTCTGTGTCCACAATTGCAAAAAAACTGTTACAGTCCCAGCAAACATCAACAGGAAAATCTCAGAATCACGTCTGCATCAAACAGAGTAGCGTCTGTGTCTTAAAACCGCGTCTGTGAAGTATACAGAGGCGTCTGTGTCAGGATTTGAAAATTTTAACAGTCAAGCAAACAAAGAAAATCAGTTTTGGCATACTTGAGCTTCCTAGGTTGTCTCTTCAGGTTTCATCTAGCATTCAGCCTGTTCTAAGGTCTTACACAGTCCATCATTGCTTCATACCTCATTTTACATTCATACTTGTCTAAACTTGAGTCAAAAGGTCACTTGCTTGTCCTCATCATACTTTGTCAACACACTACATACTACTACACTTTGCTAAGTGGTCCCTCATCAAGGTTTCTTACCTTTGGGTCTCATTTGGTCTTACTTAGAGTCAAGGTCAGCTTACCTCATCAAGAGAAACTATCCTCTCTTTGGAAGTCACACCTACTCTACTACATACATACTTGGTCTTACACTTTGGACATTGCAAGTAAACTTCAGATTCATTTACATTCCATACAACTCTTGGTCTTACATACTCTTGTCATTTTCGTCTAGTCTCTCACATATTGCTAAACACCTAGTTCATGGTTGAAACCCGTCTTCAAAAATCTAGGAGAAAAGCTAAAGAAGCTCAAGGGTCCGTAAACATGAGTTCTTATGAGTATGACAATGATGTCTTCTACAATCCTGAGCACACTACATTACCAGACATGAATGTTTATAGACACAATCCAAATGTGGAAAGCGCAAACACTATAAACAACAATGCTACACTCAATGATAATGTGGACAATTCTTCAATACTATCAGCAGACATACAAGAATCTATAATGGATCCTCAATTCAATAGATTGGCTGAAGAGATAATGAGGAGAGATCGTCAATACTTTCTAAACATGATGGCACAAAGTGGAGCCAAAATACCGCATGATTTTGACTTATCTCAACTTATGGAAAATAGACCTTTACAACAAACTCAACATAACATGGATCAAAGGAGACCAAATAGTGGAGGACCCAATAATATGATGCCGGAGTCACCATCAGTTTTGCTTCAAAAACCAGCAATCCCACATACACAAGCTCAAATATATGATACTTACACCCAAAGACCATCATGGAGGCCTTATGTTCAAACACATGCTCAAGATATGGGTCAATTAAGACAAGTGGATACACAAGGACATCCTCAAAATTTTGACACAAGGAGACCTCATGTCAAAATTGGGGGCAACACAATGGAAAATGAAAGGCCTATTGAATATGGTTTATACACACAAAACAGATATGGGGTCCCTCAACAAGAAATTATGCCAAGTGCTCCATATATGTCGCAACAATATAGACCTCCATATGGACATGTCTACGATCAGTATCATCCATATATGCAACAAGTTCCTCCTCAAATGGGTGTTTCAAACATGGGACATGCTACAAGAAATCCATCTCCTCCCAAAAATAATTTGGAGCAACAAATTAGAGATCTACAAAAGAAAGTGGAAGACATGGGCACATCAAAACCTACATATACTATGAGAGATATATGCCCTTATCCCTTTGATAAGAGCATTCCAATGCCTCCGTTTCCTCCGCACTTTGCAACGCCGAAATTTGACAAATATAGAGGGAGAGGAGACCCCAAGGCACATATAAGACAATTCTTCACAGCTTGCATTGAGGTAGCCGTAGAAGAAACATACTTAATGAGGTTGTTCCCACAGAGCTTAGGAG
Source organism: Cryptomeria japonica (assembly GCF_030272615.1). Classification (NCBI taxonomy): domain Eukaryota; kingdom Viridiplantae; phylum Streptophyta; class Pinopsida; order Cupressales; family Cupressaceae; genus Cryptomeria; species Cryptomeria japonica. The sequence continues at coordinate 411,849,297 of NC_081414.1, read as the reverse complement.
ATCAAGCTATGGAATGGTTTTCTCAACTACCTCACGGTATTAAGTCATGGGGCGACTTGGCAGAAGCATTCATTCAGCATTTTTCTTACAACATTGAAACAGATGTTTCAGTTACAACCTTGTGCAATACGAAACAAAAGGAAGGAGAATCTTTTGCGTCATTTTTACAAAGATGGAGAAACCTAGCTAGCAGATGCTCTTGTGAGATCCCGCAAAAACAAATGGTGGAAATGTTCACACAAAATGTTAACAAGGCTATTGGCTATGATCTCAGAAAAGCTTGTTTGTCTACATTTAAGGATGTCATTGAAAAGGGCCTAGCAACAGAAAAGGTCTTAATTGAACAAGGAGTTATCAAGCTATTCAAAGAAAACAAAGAGGACTTCAAAGGAAAGGACAAACCAAAATTTTGGAACAAGAACAAGAACACAGTTAATGATGGTGTTGTTGATGCCAACACAGTGAGACCAAAGTTCGTCTTTTCTGGATCAAGCTCTACCGACAATCAAGTGAACAATCAAACAACTGCTAAACCACGAAGGAAGTACACTCCATTGGGAGAACCACTTGAATCAGTATTCAAAAAGATTGTAGCAAACAAGGTGATCACGGTCCCAGATTTTCCTCCATATGAACCAAAGGTAAAACCGAATTGGTGGAATGATGATGAATATTGCGAATTTCATAAGAGCAAGGGTCATAAGACAAGTAATTGCCATCGATTGAAAAACATTGTACAAGATCTCATTGACAGAGGAGATATTGAGATTGAGGGACATTCATCTAACCAAGAGCATGAGGTGTTTAAGGGACCATTCCCAAAACATGACAAGGGAAAAGGCAAAGTCACAGATGATCAAGCCAATTACACCAGAACATCTTACAATTATGATTCCACTATTAATCACATCTCAATGGACAATCATATTTCTACCATTACTATCAAAAATAAAAATCCTGAGAATCCTCCTCAGCGACCTAAAATTGTCCTAAAAGGTGTGGGATCTTCGTCCACATCTACCTCCGAATGTCATGTTACAACCCGTCGAGGTAAGATCACATTGCCAGGTACCTCTACTAAGAATACCAATCTTCCGTCAACTAAGCCTGAGTACGATCTTGTAGAGCAATTAGGGAAAACACCCGCACTCATCTCTATTCTTGAGCTCTTACGTATATCTCCTGCACATAAAGCTGTCCTTGACAAAACCTTGAGAGATACTGCTGTCCCTACTGATCTAAACATGGATCATTTTCAAGCCATGGTGGGATACCTATCCGTTCCACACTCCCTCACATTCACAGAAGCCGATGACGCCTCCATAAGTCAGCCTCATAATGCACCTCTACATATTGAAGCCTTCATACATAAACACCGAATAAAACGAGTCCTGATAGATGGAGGAGCAGGTCTTAATATTTGTACATTGAGCACCATCAGACAATTGGGATATTCTGACAAAGCTGTGAATTCTATGAACCAAATCACTATTAAGGCTTATGATGATGAAGAGCGTTCGTCCAAGGGCACGGTCATCTTACCACTAAGAATAGGGCCAGTCACGAAGGACGTGGTTTGTCAAGTCCTGGATCTAGACCTCACGTATAACATATTGCTAGGACGTCCATGGATTCATGAAATGAGGGCAGTCCCATCAACGTACCATCAGTGCATAAAGTTTCCTCATAATGGAGTCGAGGTAACGGTCAATGGTGATCCAAATCCATTCATATATTGCAATAACTTGAGATCACATACTGAGACTATCATTCCTAGCAATCGTGAGGCTACTCCTTCTTCAGCATATATTGATCCTGAGTCATTAAAGCCCTCGACATCCAAACAAGGTGAACTTAGAGCCAAGTTTCAAGACAAAGGCATGGGAGAATACACTCTGAATCAAACAATGTTCTTACGACAAGTCATGAACTCCCCCAAGGAATATGGGAGGCCACATCCTAATAAGCAAATCTCCATCATGCTACTCAAATGGGATCCTACCGTCTTTCAAAAATGGGGCGAACTAGAGGAAGAAACTTTATATAAAATGCTATATAAGGACGCTGAAGATGATACACGTGATCAAATTATAATACCCTGTGAGAACTATGGCAAAGGTTTCAAAATTCTACAAAGATTTGGGTATGATGGAAAGAGTCCTCTCGGACTACGCAAAGAAGGTGTCATGGAGCCTCTACAACCTGAGCTAACTACAAGAAGGGAACGCTCTAAGGGGCTTGGTTTTCTAAATCCCAAGATTCAAAATAAGAGAACAAAACAGATATGGCGAGTCAAAGTGGCTGAAGTTCAACAAGAGGATAATTATTCCATAGACTCCAATGAGTGGGAATGGGGTTCAGACAAATCCTCCAGTGACTATGAACTCAATGAGACATTTAGAGAGCCAGATGAACCTACAGAGGAGGAGGAGTTTTACAAGAAATTCAGAGTCGGTCAAGAACCGACCCATAAGGATCCCGCACAAGCTTCGTTTCAAGGCCCTAGGTCAGGATCACATAGGATGAGGACACCTATCCCTGAGGGTGCTACTAGTGATGATAATTTGGACTCACTCACGATCAAAACTGATGAGGAGAGTGCCATTGACGACCTCGATGACTATCTTGACATACCTGAATATAACCACATCTTCACTATTAGCCTTGCGAACTCTGAAAACACTAAAGACCTTCCCCTCGTTCACCCCCAACTCATTGACTGGGATCAGGATGGACCAGCACAGCTTGATACATTTCAAAATGACGAAGCTATTGTCGATTATCTTGGCATTCGCGATGATCTTCCTCTTGGAGACCATAAAGCAGGATACGCCATAGAGCTAAATAACATGGCATACTTTGGTGAGGGTGTCGGGCCTTCTAGTCGCAAAAATGTGAAAATAAAAACAAAACAAGGGTCTTATGGCGAAAACCACACTGTGGCGCTCTCTGACTCTAAAAAAGTAAAAAGAAAGGACGTATCTGAGGGTGAAAACCTCTTTGAGGCACCCGAAGATGGAAGGCTTGACATTCTCCCAGCATCATATGAGGAAAAATCATCCATGTTGGTAGAGGAGACTATAAAGACAAACATTGGTACAGCAGAGGTTCCACACAACATATTTTTGGCTCAATCATTGACAGAGGCCGAGAAAGCAAGGTTCATAAGCTTCTTTAAGGAACGACAAGTCAACTTCGCATGGTCTTATGCTGATATGCCTGGACTAGACCCCGACTTAGTAATGCATCATTTAACAGTCAAACCGGGGGCAAAACCAGTAAAACAGAAATTGAGGAAAATGCATCCACAGGTGGCATTGCTAGTCAAGGCAGAGCTGGAGAAATTATTGGATGTCGGATTCATACGCCCAATTGATTATCCTGAATGGATTTCCAATTTAGTACCTGTCAGCAAACCAGATCGCAGCATCCGAATATGTACAGACTTTAGGGATATCAACAAGGCTTGTCCGAAAGACGATTTCCCATTACCAAACATTGATTTAATTGTTGATCTCACAGCAGGCCATGAGATGTTATCTTTAATGGATAGATTTTCTGGATATAATCAGATCAAGATTGCACCTGAAGATCAACATAAAACATCATTCACTTGTCCATGGGGAACCTTCTGCTGGAATGTCATGCCCTTTGGGCTGAAAAATGCAGGTGCCACGTATCAACGAGCCATGACTACTATCTTCCATGATCTCATGCATGTAACGGTGGAAGATTATGTTGACGACCTTTTGGTTAAATCAATAGACAGAAATACACACTTGGATATACTTTCAGTTACTTTTGATAGGCTGGAAAAATACAAGGTAAGATTAAACCCAAAGAAATGTGTCTTTGGAGTAACCTCCGGGAAGCTCCTAGGATTCATTGTGTCTAAAAGAGGAATAGAAGCGGATCCAGCAAAAGTCAAGGCTATCTTGGACATGCCACCACCCAAGAATATCAGTCAACTTCGGTCTTTACAAGGGAGACTCCAGTCCATACGAAGATTCATAGCACAACTTGCAGATAAGTGCAATCCTTTCCAGCACCTGCTACACAAAAACATTAAGTTCAAATGGGATGAGAACTGTCAACAGGCTTTTCAGGCACTTAAAGACTATCTTTTGAACCCGCCAGTTTTGATGCCACCAATTCAAGATCAACCATTGCTACTTTACATATCAGCTACTCCAACAGCACTGGGGGCACTCCTAGCACAACAAATACCTGACGGCAAGGAAAAAACAGTCTACTATATCAGTCGCACGTTGGTGGGATATGAGCTGAACTACACACCAATTGAGCGTGCATGTCTCGCTGTGGTCTTTGCTTCACAAAAATTACGACATTACATGCTTACTCACAAGACCAAGTTGATTGCCAGAATTGATCCACTAAAATATCTGCTCAACAAAGCTACACTTACTGGGTGACTGGCCAAGTGGGTAATGATTTTGAGTGAATTCGACATTGAATACGTGGACAGAAAAGCCATAAAAGGACAAGCAATTGCAGATCAACTGGCAGATGCTCCCATGATAGATGATGTTCCTCTACAGTCAAAATTTCCAGATGAGTCTATTCTAACAATATCACCTGCAAAGCTATGGCAACTATACTTTGATGGCTCATACACACAGCATGGGGCAGGAGCGGGTATACTCTTTATAACTCCCCAAGGTGATTCTATACCAAAGTCATACCGCTTATCATTTCCTTGCACCAACAATATAGCGGAATACGAGGCATTAACAACGGGGCTAAGGATGGCAGTTTAGTGGAAGATCCAGGAACTTCATGTTTTTGGCGATTCTCAACTTGTCATCCGTCAAGCAACTGATGATTATCAAACAAAAGATGAAAAGCTAATGCCTTACAAACAACTGGTAGATGATCTGAAACAGCACTTTGCAAAGATAGAGTTTGAGCAGATACCAAGAGAACAGAATCGTGCTGCTGATGCCATGGCTACAATTGCTTCGCTCATTGATCTACCGCAAAATGAGACTCGTTATGAGTTCCTGGTTGACAACTTGCTGATTCCGTCATATGAGATCACTCCTACGGAAATGATATGTGTTGTTGGTCCTGAATCCCAATTATATGGTTCTATATTCACATACCTTCGCGACAACATCTTACCTCCCGATCTATCGAACAACCAACGCCGCACTTTCATTCGCCAATCCTCCCGATACGTTATCCTAGCTGATATCCTATACCGACGAGGTCTAGATGGCACCCTTCTTAGATGTTTAGAGAGTGACGAAGCTCAGATTGCGTTACAAGAAGTGCACGAAGGGATATGTGGTCTGCATACTAGTGGTCCTACCTTGGCCAAGAGACTCATCAGGACTGGATACTACTGGCCTACTATGGAAAAAGATGCATATCAGTTTGTCAAGAAGTGTAAGCAGTGTCAAATTCATGGAGACCTTATACATGCACCAGCACAAGAACTACAGCCACTTGCATCTCCTTGGCCCTTTTGTCAGTGGGGACTCGATCTCATAGGCAAAATTCACCCTCCTTCTTCCAACGGACATAAATTCATTATCACAGCCACAGAGTATTTCACAAAGTGGATTGAAGCCGTGCCTCTCACACAAGTTACTGGGAAACAAATCGCTACTTTCATCCTGAACTACATCATTTGCCGATACGGGATTCCTACTTCCATTATCACCGATAACGGGCGTCCTTTCAAGAACCAGGATGTTCGTGAACTCTGTGAGCGCTTCCATATCTCTCACCGTTTCTCCACACCATACTACCCCCAAGGTAATGGCCAAGCTGAGGCATCTAACAAAACAATTCTCAAAATCCTTAAAAAGACAGTCGACGACGCTGGCCGTAACTGGCATGTCCAACTCAATCCAGCACTTTGGGCCTATCGTACCAGTGTCCGCACACCTACAGGAGCTACACCCTACTCACTTGTCTACGGTGCTGAAGCCATCTTGCCTATTGAGGTCGAGCTACCTTCTTTACGGGTCTCCTTGAGAAGCATAATCAACGATGAAGACTACAGGGTCTCTCGCCTACAAGAACTAGAAATGCTTTTAATCATCTCAAGGATTACCAACAACGAATGAGTCGCAGTTACAATCACAAGGTCAAGCCTCGCACATTTGAGGTAGGTGACTTAGTCCTCAGAGAGAACCCCAAAAATCAGCAAGACAGAGATAAGAAGGGCAAATTTGAACCCAACTGGCTTGGTCCTTACATCATTACAGCAGCATATGGATCTGGGGCATATCAGCTCTCAACTACAGAAGGTGAATCCTTGGAGGATCCTATCAACAGCATGCACCTTCGCAGGTTCTACACATAAGCTCTTTTTGAGTATCCTAATGCAAAAATACAAAAAAAATCAAAAATTTCAAAAATACAAAAAAAATTATAAAAACAAAAAAATCGTTACTTGGTGAAAACCTGGCAAACAGGCGCCTTGTGACAACAAAAAAATTGAAAAATTGAAAAAAGTAAAGAGAAATAATTTCGTCCAACGGTGAAAACCACTTCGGTGGCGCCCTGGGCAAGTACCATGGTGAAAACTGGGTTCCCAGCGCCATGCGTAGGGACTTTGCTCCTCCCTCCTTCAGGATTCACTTTCATCCTTTCACTTTGCACACACTCACAACTTATTCGCTCACAATAAACTTGCCCATTCCCATCATGGCTTGTTATTGATCTACCTAAGATTGGTTAGCCATCCATAACCCTCCCCTTTCACTCCCTTTTCCATCCACACTAAATCAGATCCTATCTGTGACTACGGCCAATTCCTATGTCTAGTAATGGGTGTGGAACTGAGAACATCACATGTTTCGAGGAGTACAGTTTCTTTCAGCTTTCTTCAGTCTATCCGCGCACAATCCGCAATAAAGCAGCATTTGCATCGCAGATCCGCAATAAAGTTCCATATTCTCTGCAATAAAGTATCAGTTTCATGGATTCAGTCAGTTTCAGATGAGACACAACAGCAACAATGGGCTTCAACAAATCGAATCTTTCAACAGACTCAGACAACATATGGTTCAGTGCTATCGATCCTTTTTGTGAAAGTGAACATTGTGACCACAATCAAACATGACTTAAACAAGTGACAAGAGACACTAAACTTGAGGACTACAGTGGATGTTGATGTCGAGTCTTGGTTTTCTTTTGATTTTATCTTTTGGTGACATGTCTTTTAGCTTTTCCAGGATGTCTTTGATTAGAGATTCTATCTCCAGGATGTCTTTGACTAGAAAGGCGAGGATGGGGTATCGTCACCTATTTGCATTTGCTGTCTGTGGATTGTTTTTTAGTAATGCTATGACTTGTCCAAGGATATGAGGACACTGTGAGTCTAGTATGAACTGGGGCATTCCTTGTTTGTGACTGTCTTATCTCCATGCAAACAGGTACAATGACTTTCTGGGCCGAACAAATGCCTCGATTGTCATAACCTATTCTGCCATAATAAAGCTCAATGATGATAACGCACAAGAAGCTCTTTCACATTCATATCTTCTGTCTTCCATCCCCCTTTCTTGATTGACTTCCATTGTCCTTCTCGAGTCCGCGTAGCCCGCTATCACATGACTGAGTATAATGACACACCAAAAAAACATTTGCATTTCATGTAGTTACACCTACATCACCACATATAAGCATTTCATACGTACATATAGATATCACAATTGCATCACATCCTGCATACAACACATGTTAGCACATCTCACATTTTCATTATGTAAATAATCATTTGCATTATCATATTCATTTGCATTACATACATTCACATTTGCATCATGCATCACATATACAACATAAAAGAACAAAAATATATTGCATTGCATCATATAAGCATCCATATCATAAAACAGGTATCACATAAGAACATCTCATCACATAAGGTACACATGCATATAGCTGCCGCAAAAATGAATCATCTCATATATAATCAAATGTGTCATAATACAATGATGTCAAAAGAATCATATGGCTACAAAAGAATCACCCGCAGGTGTCTACAATACAATAATGGTACATATACTGATACAATGGGAGCCCACTATAGCTATGAGGAACTCCCTCCCTCAGAGCCGCCTCGCCTCGACGGAGTCTGAGCTATAGATGGACCCGCCCCAGGATCCCCCTGTCTCTCTGGTGGTGGTGGAGGCCCCATGACCCCACCGCTGGATGCCTGTCTCCTGCGGCTCCCTCCCGTAGCCGTCGCTGTGCGCGACGATCTATGGAAGCTCCTAGCCCGCTGATCTGCTGGCACGGCTGCATAGTATAGATCCCTCCAGTAGGCGATCTCCTCTCCAGCTCACAAAACATATGCGTAGCCTGCCCCTGCATCCTCTGCTGCCCGCCTACCTGCCCTCAGAGCGGTCTCGGCCTTTGTGTATCTCTGGATGGCCTGATCCCTCTCCCGCTCTGTGTCTCGGACCCTGATCCTGAGGTGGTTCCTCTCTCAAACCAAATCCTCAATCTCATCTGCCTGGTCCTGGCAGATCTCCCGCAGCCTCACCACCTCATCCTCCTCAGAGTCTCCGCTCTCCGTCCCTGCCTGTGGCTCCTCCTCTACAGGTGCCTGTCCCTGTGCCTCTGCCTGCACCTGTCCCTGTGCCTGTATAGGTACCTGTGGCTGTACCTGTCTCTGTCCCTCTGGCTGCACCTGTCTCTGTCCCTCTCTGGGACCCTGTGCTGCTGGCACCTGTAGGGGCAGTCCACCCCGTCCTCTCACCACTGGAGCTGCTCTCTCCTGTCCTCCCTCCCTCCGAGGTGCTACCTGTCTCTCTCCCACCACTCCCCTCTGCCTCCGCCGGCCCCTACCTCCATCCCCTCCTCCATCATCATCCTCTCCTCCACCCTCTCCATCTAGTGGCTCTGTCGGATCTGTCAATCTGGGAAATGGATGCTCTGCCCAGTACGCAGAGTACTCTGCGTCCATCCCTGCATCATCTACCTCTGGCCACATGTCCCATGGCATCGGCATCATCTCCGCTAGCTGCATCACTGCCTGATCATATGATAGCAGTGGGCCAAACTGCACCTGATCTCTGACCGTACGGGCATACATGCCCGAGCCTCGTGGCATCCGCTGGATCCGCCCAAACTGCCTGCATACCCTGTCCACCAGCTGTCTCTCTAATATATAGGGCGTCCACCCAATCAGGTACCTACTCCGGAAGGTGTAGGGCAGCTCCACTGCGTCATCCTCCCACTCCTCGCATCCTAGATACGGCCTCCAGATCACCATGTCAATATCATCAATAACTCTCCTCTAGTGCTCCAATCTCCCAATCCGAGGCTGGGATGTAATCATGGCATACAGGTGCACGAAACTCTGTCCCTTTCCTCTGCCTCTGAAGTGAATCGGTCGTGTGATGGGAAGGTGCTCATAGGCCCACACCTGCAAGAGAGTCACACCGCAGCCCAAACCCACTGATCCATGGTATACAAACTGATGCAGCTCATAATACAAATGTGCTAGGACACATGGCCCCCATGCATACCTAGTGTGCTCTGCCATCAGCGTCTCCAATGCCCCTCCCCAACCCACCGCCAATCCTCGTGTGGCCCTGTCTGGACACAAATATCCACTAATGACTCCCCCAACAACTTCCGGCAATGCTAATCCTGTGGCAGTCATGGTGTCCCAGGCTACATGACCTTCTCGCATCTCCAACTCAGGATCCTGAAAAACCCGTCTCAATGCCTCCCTGTCACCGTCACGGTCGTAGGGAATCAACTCTCCATCAATAGGAACATGCAGAATCCTATATACATCCTCTAATGTCACTGTCATCTCACCCATTGGTAGGTGAAACGTGCATGTCTCTGAGTGCCATCTCTCGGCCAACGCAGTCAGCAACCCCATGTTTGCCCGAAACTCAGGCACATAGAGCATATGTGTGAGACCCATCTCCTCAATGGAAATCATGTCCTGGATCGACAACTCTGGTCGCAGTCTCTGAGTCGATGGGAATCTCTCCCGTGACTCTAACATCGGCAAATACTCCTGCAGTCAAGCAACTCAATCATGTCAGTTATCGTGGCATTCACTGTTTATCACAAAATGCTACTCGCTACCTAAATGCATATGGCTATCTACCCTAGTGACACTCACTGTTCATCACAAAGTGTTGCTATTTATCCTAGTAGTGCTCACTGTTCATCACAAAGTACTACGTGTGTGACATTCCCTATTCATCACAAAGTGTCACTCACATTCGCACTCCCTGTTCATCACAAAGTGCTGCCTATCCTGGTGCTCCCTGTTCATCACAAAGTGCCTTAATCTATCCTAATCTTCCTAGAGGACCTGCTTGAGTGTATCCTCTCAGCAGCTTATCCAATCGACAGCGTATGTTCATCACAGAACTGCCGATTTGACCTAAAAGACTAAAACCATGCATTTAAACACACAAACGCACTTTTTCAACACACACGCACTTTTAACTCATAAACGCGCTTATAGACTGCATACACGCGCCTCTGCAACACAGACGCGCTTTCTGAACACAAACGTGCCTATGCCAGACACAAACGCGACCAGGGAACACAGACGTCCCTACATGACATAAACGCTATTAAAAATCATAGACGCTGCTACATTTCACAAACGCGTCCGCATTCAACACAAACGCGGTTCCAGGCACAGACGCGCCTGGATCCGACACAGACGCGCCTGTTGGACACAGACGCGCCTGGCGCTGACACAGACGCGGTTGCGCATTTTTGCACTTTTAAACTATCCTATTCCTAGCGCATTTATTGCTCCTAAACATGCATTTATGACAAAACTCGAAATGCGTGAAAGTACGAGGAGGTTTTCGGGTACTTACCGGCTCTCCTGCATCGGCTGGTCGCTGGAATCGGCGGACACGATCAAATCTATGAATGAATGCCATCGCTACTGACTGTTGTTGCTCTTTTCCCGCTCTGCACTATGATCTTCTATGGGTGTGGATGACAATGAGGATGTCTTTTGCCCGTGGCCTATCTTATAGCCTACCCTAGCCCTCGCCTGCATTTTTCCGAGTCAGTATTCTTCATCCCGTGACTCTGTCACTCTATTCGCTCAACCCATTCTATCCCATCTTTCTTATCGAGAGATTGTCTGCAATCTTTTCAGACATTTTCATCCAATCTCTCGAGGGGGCATATAATTCCTTATTCTGGGGCAACTCTGTATCAGTTCATCTTATCTTCTTTGAAACAACGCGACAAGCCGCATTGTCTCAAAGAGGGGCAAAATGTAGACACCTAAATTTGTCATGTCTAATTAAATAAATATTTTATTTATTTAATTATCTAAGCCTAATTCTTCTATTAATTAAATAAATCTTTATTTATTTAATTAATTCATTTATCCTCTTCTAGCCTTATTTCTCATTTAAATAAATACATTTATTTATTTAAATTATCCCTTTCCTAAATTAAATAAATATTTTATTTATTTAATTGTCCTACTTCTTCTATTAATTAAATAAATCTTTATTTATTTAATTAATTCATTATCCTTTTCTACACATGACACATGTCATTCATCTCTTATTTTCTACACTACCTACCTCTTTCATTATTTTGGTATTTCTTATACCTACCCTCTAATCCTAGCCGACCTCCTTTTTTACACCTCTCAATCTTAACCCTCCATTTCATATTGTGTCTTCTATTTAAGGAGATGCTTTCTTCATTGTCTAACCCTAACTACTTGATCAATTGACTACACTACAATTCTACTTGCAACCACATTCCGTTCTTTGTTGAGCTCTTGTGCATACAAAAATCTGAGAGCAAGCATATCAAACAAGATCAATGGAGATAGGAAGAATGGAGATCAAAACCCTAGTGGACATGTGATGGTATAATCTTTGTGATTTTGAGTTATTTGCATTGTCTTAGGTTATCTTCATATGTTATGGTGGATCCTTGTTCATTGTTAGGCTAGGGTTTAGTGGTTGAACCCATTTTAGTCTTTCAATAGTGTTGTTTATTGTTATCCATTTTCACCATATACAGCAGGTAGTATCTTTTTCCTCCACTTAGGTTGATGGTGAGAAGTAGGTTTCTGATCTGATGACTTTCTTGGATTGTATCTGAGTCCAACTTTATCATTTGTAGACTTAGTTTTTCAATGAATAGGTTCAACAATACCTTCTTGATGCTTACTTAGAGGACTGGTACCTGAATATCCCATGCATTGAATCATCTTATAGCCTGGACCATATTGTGTCGGGGAAATTTCACAATGTCGTATTTCTTCGTTTGTACTATCTTCTTTGAAAATCCATTTGAGAACAACATCTTCTTCTATTTCATCTGCAAGGGAAGTAGAGGACTGTACAAAGAGACCATCATAAATGACATTTGGATTTGAATTTTGTGGCTTCAAAACCTCTGATGTTTTTCCTGACTATCTTGGTGATGGAGGAAGAGACATTAGTGAAAGTACAGGTTCTATTTTGTATCCATCCATGCTAGTACCTCTGATTTTCAATTTCTTTTCTAAATCTTTCATCAAAATTTTTTAACTTTCAACTGTAGAGGTTGCTCTGTTATGAGGAACAAACGTATCAGTACTCTGTGTTAATGCATTACAGGTATAGCTTGTATCAGCAGGAATACTGACTTTGACTCCGTTATAAGGAAATTTCAAGCACTAATGATATGTAGATGGTATTGCTTTCATTTCGTGAATCCATGGCCTGCCCAATAAGATGTTGTATGAAAGAGGAAGTTTGAGCACCTGAAAGATAACATCTCTTTCCACAAGTCCTACCCTAATTGGTAATAGTACCAGACCTTTAGAGGTTCTTTCTTCTTCATCATAAGCTTTGATTGTTATTTTCTTTGTTGGATCAATGACATTTTCAGAAAAGCCTAGCTATGTCAATAGATTGTAGGTACAAATATTCAATCCAACACCTCCATCTATCAAAACACGTTTGACTCAGTGTTTATGGATCATAGCTTCAATGTGCAATGGCTAGTTATGTGGGTGATTCAGTGAGTTATCATCTTCTTCAGAGAAAGTGAGGTAATGAGGCAAAGTCGAGTGACCCACCATAGATTGAAACCAATCTACATCTAAATCTTTAGGGCCATTACTAGTGAGTAAAGCTTTGTCTAGGATCTCTCTAGGATTATAAGAGATCTTAAGCAGTTCAAAAATGGAGATTTGAGTGTTGGTTCTTTTCAATTGTTCGACAATGTTATAACCAGGAGAGGATGATGAAGCCAATTGTTTATATTTATCCGTGATTGTATATGTTTGTCTGTTTGAAGAAGTTGGTAGGTTTGATGTTGTTTGAGCAGGAGTTAAGGAGCTAGATCCTTGGAGAATAATTTTCTTTTGAGCATGGGTCATAGCATTTGCAGTTTGTGCTATATTTTGTTTATCTTTGATTATGATCATATTGCAATATTCAGGTTGGGAAGATTCAATCATATTGATCACACTACCATTGTTAGTGTAGGTGTAATTGACTTTGGCACCTCCCTTTGATTTTGAAGAATCACCTTGTTCATAAGAAGGTAAGGGATCTTTAAAAGCTTTGTGATCTGCATTAGTCATGTGATTTCCAACAACAATTTTGCCAGGATCGATGAGGTCTTGAATCTCATATTTGAGCTTCATGCAGTTGTTTGTTGTATGACCCTTGTTTCATTGATATTCACAATATTCATTTTCCCTCCACCATTTAGGTTTAACTTCTGGATCATATGGCCTAGAGTTGTCTGACAATTTTATCAGATCATTTGCCAATAAAGTTTCAAACGCAGATTCATATGATTCTTCCAGAGGAGTGAAGTCGCGTTTAGGTTTTGAAAGCCAAGGTTTCTCTTTAAACCATTCTTTTGATTTCTTTGGAGGATTTTCTGTTGCAGTTTTAGCTGCTTTGAGTGCTTGTGTGCCACTAGCCAGGTTAAATATTGTGGATTTTGATTTTTCTTTAACAGTGTCTACCACTCTGTCATTAACAACATTTCTATTGTTATCTTTATCGTATTTCCAATATTTGTTCTTTTCTTTAGAACTAGAACCTTGTTGTGTTTCTTTCCATAGTGATATATCTCATTTCTTTATAAGCACATCTTCCATTCTGAGAGCACTATCTACCATTTTGTTGAATGAAGGGTACACTTGCATTTGAATACTGTATTTCAATTCAGGGATCAGATTATTGATAAAGATATCCATCTTCTCAGAATCTGGAATAGGTCGTGAATATCTAGAGAACATCTTTCTCCAACGTTGAAGAAAAGTGAGAAAGGGCTCTCCTATTTTCTATTTGGTATTGCAAAGCTCGATCATAGTGACTGGATGATGAATGTTATAGGAGTATTGTTGTAGAAACAATTTGATTAATTCCTCAAAAGTTTTGATTCGGTAGGCTTGAAAACCATTCCATAGCTTGTCCTCCTAAACTTCTTGGGAAAAGGCGCATGAGATATGTTTGTTCGTGCATGAATTCCATACATAAAGCACAAAATTTTCTAACATGGTCTTGAGGGTCTGCATTTCCATCATATTTGTCAAACTTAAGAATCTCCACTTTTGAAGGAAATGGAGGCATGTAAAGGTTTTTGTCAAATGGAAATGGACATATTGTGTCTAGAGAGTATTGCTTTGATGAGTTATCGTTGTTTTTCAATTCTGTGATTTCAGTTTGTAATGCTTGCAATTGTTTGTTTACTAGCACTAAAGGTGTCTCTTCTTCTTTAGTGATGGGGGTTTTGATGTTATAATCAATAGGAAGTTTGGTGCCTTGCTTTGCTAGCTCTAGAAAATGTTCTTCCTTTTCTCTAGACATGATGATCTTCATCATCTTTCGGAAATGTTTATTGTTTAGACATTTATTTATAACAGATTTTGTAGTTTCAGAGGCTTCAGAATCGCTTGATGAGGAATCACTGTCAGTAGCATTGGTGCTAAGGTTGTCATAAGTATCGTGCTTAGCGGCTTGTCTTTCTTGCCTTGCTCCAGACATTATGGGAGATAAAGGTTGATAAAAAATTGGTAGATTTGTCGATGAAGGCTTATTAGAGATGGGTTCTTCTACAAAGAATGGGTTGTTGTTTGATGAAAAGGATGGTCCCTTACCTTTGTCAGTTTTCTTGTGAGAACGTCTAGTTTGAACAGGCATTTATGACTGATATGACCAAGAGTTGGATGTGATGCAGAAGTCAAGATCAAATTGCAGCTAGTTGTTCATTTAACACAATGATTGAGAGAAGTAACTGAGATTTAGTCTGGTTTCGAGAAAGATCTATCCTATGTAAGGCATGGTCTAAGTGACTTAAGTTTGATAAGTAGTTGATTGAACTAGCTCAGAGATGATCGACAAAATCATGCAACACAACGACAAGGGTACGCTATCAAGATTATTTATGCTCAGAATTATGATGACCAGTTTTATGTTCGTTGTAGACTAATTTAGGAAAGTTCAACTGTTCTGGACTGGCAAAATCAAGAATTAGTATGAGAGAGTTTACGGACCCAAATGATAGTTTAGCAATCCCCAGACGATAAAAAAAGTTCCTCGTACAAGTTGCTGCCTAAATTCGTATGACATGATGTTAAGGGTCAGACGATAATTTTTCAGACCTCATACGACAGTTTATAAAGAGCCAGATGAAAAACTGATAGGATCAATGAAGTTTCATACAACAACACTTATGTAGCAGGACGACAATTCAATAGACTCATACGACAGAGGACTGGACAGAGACGAGATTCTGATAGATAGAGTTTCAATGGCTGACAAAGACCAGTTTTTTATAAGGACGGAGTTTTTGATGACGGACAGAGACCAGTTGTGGACACAGACAGAGTTTTGATCACTGAGTTTTTGATGTTTTTGATTTTTTTTCTCTAGTTTCAATATTTCAGTTTCAATTTCAAGGACAAAAACATAGTAAACATGCAAGATGTATAATGACTTCAATCACAGCATGCTAACCCTATGGAAGTTGGCTTAGAGAATAAAATATTTGCTTGTTGACTTAGGTACACACCCAATAGTTAATCAGAATACGACCACTGAGTCTCATGCAATGGATTCTCAACGCCATATTAGCTGACTCCAAATGCTAATGGGGGCACGATATGGCAAGTGTCTTGGGAGAGTTACTATCTCTCTTGCACAAAGATTATCCCCCTTTCGGAGGTGAATCGAGTAGCCTCTATCTTATAGTTCTTAGTTAGGAATTTTATTTGAAATTACCCCTTGAAGTACGCAAGCATGATTGAGGCCTATAGCCCGACAACATACCAAAACAAGTTGTAGTCACGTAAACATGATTGAGACTGTGAGGCCCTGCAAAATGCTCGATATGAGAGATCTCAAAGAGAAAACTCAAATAATCCCATCCTCTGAAACTTTAATCACCAGAGGCCTATTTATTATAGCGAGTTGGAATGCTCAGGTCCAGTCATACTCACTTGGGTCGTTCTCATAGGGTGATTACTTTTTCCCACTGTGACAGGCCTGCTAAAGGTACACAAATCTCAAAACTTAGAAAAAGCTTCGAGGGTCTAGATTTATAATTGTCTGTAAAAGACAAGAGCATACTCTCCTACCTCTCAGATTTTTCTTCAAGCACAAAAGATAGATTTGTTCATTAACCAGATAGCAATTTAAGTGCCTAAAAAAATAAACTTTAAAGAATACGCGATATTCAGTTGATTCTTTTTAGGCAACCTGCAAGAACAACACATTAATAGTCATTTTTCTTTTGATTCTTTGACAGACGTATATTCGACTGATGTATTCTTTGACAAGCGTTCTGCAGAAAACCAGTTAGATTGTAAAAAAAATCTAAGGCAAACAGAAGACAGACCAAGGTTAGCGTCAACGTCAGTAAAATCAAAATTTCATTCATGTAAAACCCTAAAAAGTATACTGTTTTTTAAAACGATAAAATAGAAATTTGTACGATAATCTATACCTTCCCGTACGAGTATTCCCACAGACCTGAACGACAAAACACAATCAAATATGGAAAGCAGAAACTTGTACGAGTACTCGCACTAAATCGAACGATAAAAGAAAGGACTTGACAAAACTTTGTAAGATGCAAGATAGATACTCCTACGACCTTTCGCAAAGACTATACGGACAAGACCTGAAAAATAAAGAAATGATTTTGAGGTCAAAGGATTGAATTCTGAACCCCGCGGTGGGCGCCAAAAATGTGTGTGTGAAAAGTAGATCATATCTGTAAGTTGTATCTGAATACACAACACTTCAATTAAGTCATTAGATGCATGGTCAGTAAATCAATAATCAATAATGAACAATAAACCATTACAAAGCAGCCTATTTCCTTCTAGTAGATGGGAGTTTAGTCTTGCTCTCAGATTTCATATGCAATATCAATGACTAAACAACATCTAAACAAAGGATTTAACATATATGAGCATGAAATTGAGCTCAATGGATGCAACATTAAGCTAGACAAATGCAAGATATGCAAGATTAATGGATATTAGGCTAACATGATTAAGCTATGAATGAATATTAAGCTAAATCATTTAATAAAGATGCAATAACTAATATGCAAATATTCTCAATACAAAATATTAATGAACCTAGAGCAAAAACAACATAATAACAATATATTCTCCAGGATCCTTGATTAGGAGATGAGAGCCTGAATTTATAGAAAATTCAGAAAGAAACCAATGGCTGAGATCAAATGATAATGAGAGGTCAAGATTTTCCAAGAAGAAGCACAATCCAAGTGAATTGATGTGATTGGTTGATTTTCTCAGTTTTAAAGGAAATTGAACTAAAATTAAGATAAAATAAATAAAAAACTGATTTATTCTCTATTTTATTCAATTTTGAGATTTAATTGTTTTAATTATTTTTCTGAGATTTTTTCAATTTTTAATTTGATTTTCAAGATTATCTCCATTTGATTTCTTTTCTCAATTTTTAATTATTTTTTTCCAATTAATTCTTTTTTTGATGATTTAATGGCAAATTGATTTATTTAAATAAATATACTAGGATATTTAATAAAATAAATAGGATATTTGTTTAAAAATGATTTACTTGGAATGATTTAATTAATTAAATATTTATTTAATTAATTCAGAGTGATTAATTTGCCATGTGGCATTGATGATTTAATTAATTAATTGTGTGCTCAAGATTAATTTAATTGCCTTTGGTTAGGACTTTGGTGATGTTGTCGAGATTAGGGGGGCTATGGTTTAGATGACCATTTTTAGGGTATATATATATATATATATATATATATATGTATATGTATATGTATATGTATATGTATATGTATATGTATATGTATATGTATATGTATATGTATATGTGTGTGTACATATGTGTATATATATATAGATATATATATAGATATATATGTACATATATATAGATATATATGTACATATATGTATATATGTATATATATATACATGTATGTATATGTATATGCATATATATATATATACACACACACATGAATATACATACACATACACACATATATGTGTGTATGTGTATGTATATTCGTGTGTGTGTGTGTGTGTGTGTATATATATATGTATGTATGTGTATGTATATTCATATGTATATATATGTGTATGCATATGTATATATGTGTGTGTGTATACACACATATGTATATATGTGTGTGTGTATACACACATATGTATATATGTGTGTGTGTGTGTATATATATATATTGTGTGTGTGTGAGAGAGAGAGAGAGAGTGTGTGTGAGACATATATATATATATATATATATACACACATGAATACACACACACATACACACACATACACACACACACATATATATATACATATATGTATATATATATGTATGTATTTATATAGATAAATATGTATGTATATGTGTGTGTGTGTGTATGTATGTATGTATTTATATAGATAAATATGTATGTGTATATATATGTATGTGTATGTGTATGTATATGTATGTGTATACATATGTGTATGTGTATATATATGTATGTGTATGTGTATGTATATACATATGTACATATATATGTGTACATATATACATATATATGTGTACATATATACATATATATGTGTACACACACACACACACACACACATATATATATGTATGTGTATATGTATGTATATATATACATATATATACACATACATATACATATGTATGTGTATATCTATGTATATATATATATATGTATATATATACATACATATACACATACATATATATATGTGTGTGTGTGTGTGCACATATATATATATATATATGTATGTATGTATGTATATATATTTATATACATATCCATATACACATACACATACATATACATGTGTGTGGGTGTGTACACACACATAGACAACATATATAAATTTATAACATACTGGTAATTTCATCGTACATCGATTTCAATCCCAAATTACAAGAAAATAATGGCAAGTGCATGTATGTGGAGTACCAATTGTTTGAGGTTTGAATCAGTGTAGATGCCCAAACAATTGCTATAGGATACTTTTGTTGAAAACCCCAATGCCCAAGCTCCAAATCGGGCTCCCCAGATGCAAGCAAAAGATCTTTGTGTGCCTTTCAAAGAATATTGCTCGTGATATCATTCAAATTCTTGGTTACAATACTCCCTATGTGTTTGATTTGTGATTCCCCCTTTCTATTTTATGCCCATCAATATACCCTAAATTGAGTGTGCTTCATGCATCTATCCTCTTTCTAAGTTACATATTGATGCAACTTACCATTGTTCATCCAACAGATCGCTTTTTCATTTCTTCAGCCCTATTTTTGGGCCTCTATACTGCATCATCCTCTTTAGTTGGGGTTATATTGCAATTTCATCTAGCTTCTTCATGCCCAAATGCATGCTTTTTACTCCATTTTCCCTATATTGAGCTTTAATGAATGCATTGAATCATGCATTAAAATGCAAACTGCAACTCAATCTTCCTATCGACCAAATATGGCACCCTATTGCCCCCATATTTGGCATACCTAATATTTGAATTTCAAATCGATCTCATGTTGAATGAAGATCCAATAGGTGTATATGTGTAAGCAGTGAACACGCAATCCAAGGTCATTACCAGTCAGAATATGGAAAATGAAAGAATTTTGAAATTTATCACAAATTGAGGGAAATTAGTTGACAGTCAGGATCTAAGCGTCATTTTATATCACATGGCCAACTTTCACCTGAACCCAGTTCATACTTTGTCATATTTTAAAGTTTAAATTTTTTGTGTCTCTTGCCCCAAAATGATTAAAATATCTCATCCTAGGCTTTGTCATGAAGTGTAAATAATTGTGTGGACCTAATTCCCTATCCTTGATGCGTGTTTCAAATTTCAAGACCTAAATCCCTACCGTTTGAAAGTTATGTCATTTTTCTCTAGTCAAAGCAATAAATTTAAAATATTTAAATTATTTCTCAAATAATAATTTAATATTTTAAATTATTTTAATATGTCTGGTCATTTGCGATAAAAAGTTATCTAAAACCATCAGTTGCATTCTTCCTTGATTCCTCTCTAAGATCAATGGTTTCCAAGGTCTAAAGAATAGTTTGTTGAAGAAGAAGGTTAGAAATGCTCAGTTTTTTAGCATTCTTAAGCTCATTTCTTAACCTTTTGCCAAGAAGGTTAGAAATGCTCACTTTTTGAGCATTCTTAACCTCTTATAAATTTCATCAAAAGGAAAGAATAAAAAAAAAATGAAGCTTCAAATACCAGGTTATAAATGTTCATCAAATATATTGGAGAGAGGAAATGGTTTCATCAGAGGTTGAAGTTGCATTTGCTAAGGAAATACACATGCCAATGTGGAGTCAAGATTCCATCATGCATTGCATTGGTAGACTCTCTAACTCATGCCAGCATCCTCCTTGCCCGTGCTGAAATGGAAGCTCTGGAATAAGTATCGACATCCACCAAAGTGTTATGAGAACATTTTTGGCTGCTATGTTTGTAGAATGAATAAGAATAAATAACGCATTGGCATGTTGATAAAACACAGATAAGGAAGCATATATATGTCATGAAATGCAAACATGTATGTAGAATGTGGAAGGCATAGATAGGTTGCAAACTATCTGACAAAATGCCTTAAAGAAACATGGTTTCGATAGATATACACCGCGGTTAAAATACATGTGCATTGCAGAGTATAATCACGGCAGGAAAACTATCTGACAAATTGCATCAAGGAAGGTAGAGCATAGATAGCTTGTGAATTGTTTGATAGAATCCCTCAAAGAAATGTGGTCTCGTGGTATGCGATTGAAGATGATTCTGAAACTATCAAGCAAGTGAAATCCGCAAGTGTAAGGCCTAATTCTACAACCTTTGCCAACATCCTCCCTGCCAACGATAAAATGGAATGTTCGAACCAAAAAGTGAATGCATACTCTCGGGCGTCATAGACATTGAACCAGCTACTTCCCTAGCACTTGCCATGTTTCTTCAGTCGCAACCATGAGATAGAGCACCTTCAGATCTAGCAAGAGAGTAGAATTGATAGAAACTCCTCTTATACGAAGGGGAAATGAGGATAATTGAAATAATTTCCTGGTGACATGCGAATTATTATATCTTCAGCCCTGCAACTTACATATTCACAATGGCAAATAAGAGAATGCTCCTCAACGATTCCAACATACCTGTATTGCTTGAATAAATGCCTCGCAGGAATGTAGTCTCATGGAATGCCATGATCTCAGGATATGCACAAGATCAAACCGCGATATAGAGTGATTTCATCAGAGGTTGCCAGTGAACCAAGGTGAAAGTCATTTGAGCACAGAAGATAGAGGGATTGCGTCAGATGTTGTGGTCGTGGTTGCTCTAGTAAACATGCATGCATCGTGGAGTATAAACAAAGCACTTGAAATGCTTGACAAAATACATTAAAGAGATGTGGTCTCGTTTACTGCAATGATCCCAGGGTATGCACAAAACCTATCATGACATTCAGCAAATCGTAGAGGATAGAGGACCTTCACTCAATCTGCCACACCCACCGCGATGAAGGGTGAGCCATCAGCCATAGGTCTAATGCTTGCAGTAGACAGGATTGAATGTTCGTATTTCAAATAGAAGCCACTTCAAGTCAAAGAAGACCACCTTTATTTCAGAATATGGAACCTTTGTCGCAATGAATCCGGAAATGAATGAATACCTTAAAGAAATATACTCTCATTTAATGCAATGATCGTAGGATATGCACAAAAATCAAACGGTAGAGAATAGAGGAATTTAGTCAGATGTTGTATTTCCAACTGCTCTAGTAGATATGACTGCAAATCGTGGGAGCATAGATAATACACATGCACGTGAACTATTTATAGAAATGCATAATATGGAATTATAGACAATTCCCATGAAGTGTTTGACAAAATACGGTGCTGCAGAACACGAAAGCATAGACGATGCATGTAAACCGTCTGACAGAATGATTCAAAGAAACGTTGGCTTATGGAATGCAATTCATAGTTGTACGGACAAATTTCACCTTCTTTACAAGCATTCTTTCAGATCGTGTTAAGATGGGAGCTTTAGATCAGGGTGGCGATGTTCATCAAAGCATAAAAGATAGAGGAATTGACTTGGCAAAATAAGGCAATAGGCTGGTTTTATTCACGTAGAAGGTCCTCTTAGTTATTATTGCTGATGATTGCAATGCATGGAGGGATGTTCAATCGTATTTTGATGTGTCAATAGACTTTGCATCAAGTGGCTTGATATCGGCTTTTATGCAATTGTTCCTAAAATTAAAACATTGAAACAAATCCGACAATGCATGTGCTTGGGTTAAAACATTGAAAATGTGACATCCACTAAGTGTTTGGGAGACGATATTTAAAATCTCAATTTGAGGAATAATTTAAAATAGCCTCTATTAAAGACTCGTTTCTTGTAAATCCTTTTGGGATGATGGATTTGAGAATTCCGATGAGAATTTGAATGGATTTCTACACATGTTTTAGTTTCCATAGTGTTGATATGCATTTAATTACAAAAGATGGATATGTAATTGCATGCAAAGGAGCAACTTTCCAAGTTGGAGTTGGAGTGATTTTTCTTGAAGATCAAGTTATTTATGATTGCAGAATGAGCACAAATGAATTTCCTGGATGAAGGTTGTATATACTCGACCTCAAAATCATTTTGTTTGTTCAGAAGTACTCTGGCCACACACACCGGAAGTGGAATCATGGACATCGATAAAATGTCTTGAAGAGATGTCATCTCGAAGGATGAAATGTAATGATTACAAAATGTGCACAATATAAAGGTTTATGAATCAATGTTGGTTGCAACATAGCAAAGTCAAATCAATGTCAGATATTATACTTGGGGAATGTGTTGGTTGACACACATATAGAAGTGAAATAATAAGTAATCTTCGACAAAATGAATCAAAAAGATGTTATGTCCAGGAATGCTAGGCTCTATGACCCAAAGGAAGTGTAGGTGTTGACCATGAAGGATATCTAGCAAATGTAGTTGGAATGTGTGTTTTTAAGGGCAAATGACTACTTTATTTCGACAAGCAATGCACTAATTTATGGACATGTTGTGATCTCAAATGGTTAGATGGCGAGATGATGACAACTTCAGATGAAGTAGATAAAGATGGAGAAGTGCCTCAGCATAGCTTATGACTTGGTTCTTCATCAATATTACAAGTTTGAATTTGTATTTTTGTAAAAGTGACTTATGTTACTCATTGTAACTAAAGATTAGTAAGCTGACTTTTTCTGCACATAAGTGTGTAAGTTATTAACTCTTTGAAATTCATGCAGAAAAGAGTTAGTTATTAACCCAGGATTAAAGTTAGTTACTAAGGTGGTTATTCTGGGAAGCCTATAAATACAAGGCTATTTGTAATGTAAGGGGGACTTTTTATAGAGGGGAAAACTTTGTCGAAATTCTAGGAGAAACTTGTAATGACATTTTGATTTGCACTATGTATAGAAAGGATTTTGGACTTGTATATTTCCAATAGGATAACAAAGGATACGTCTTAGTTCGTGTGTTCTAAATGTATTCATGTGTTATCATTGCCGATTTCTCGTATGTCAAATTGGTAGTCTTTTTATGCATATGTGATTTGTATAATTGATGTGATGATGCACAAGCAACCTTTGGTATCTCAGTTTGAATGTGTCGAAGTATCTTATCTCTGTGTATGTTGAGATTTATTCTTTTTTATCGTCATCTCATGGCTAAGCATATTATGTTATAAACTCCCCTTTGTAATTTGTTGCAATATTGAGAAATCTCAGTTGATGGTCGTATGTCTATTGTTGGGGTTTATATCTTTATTTCTTGTTTAAGTTCTATGTTTTCTCCTTTATGTACTTTCACGTTAAAAGTACACAAAAATCCTAAACACCTCTATCATACAAGGGAGTTGCCCCTCTCAAACGCAGAGGAAGATTGTGTTTCACATAACTATCTCTCCAACTGTTGGAAAGTTTGTCACTGCTTATCGGGCAAACAGTTTCAAGTAAACGACCGTAGTGACAAATTTGTTTACCAACACACCCAAAACCAATCATGGCAAATTAAATATATGCTTTCATTTTTTAAAACTTTCACTTATGATTTGGTTGTGTGTGTGTGTGTGTGTGTGTGTGTGTGTGTGTGTGTGTGTGTGTGTGTGTGTGTGTGTGTGTGTGTGTGTAAGTATCCATATGTATATATAGTTTGTATCTGTGTGTGACCAATATTATATATATATATATATATATATATATATTTGTGTGTGTGTGTGTGTGTGTGTGTGT